>NC_053023.1:738524947-738784531 GCF_003073215.2 Triticum urartu
GTGACTGGGAAAACCCTGGCGTTACCCAACTTAATGCTAAGTTTTCTCTTCTTCACATGATGTATGCTATTCTTTGATGTCATTTTATTTAGTTTTGCTTGCTGTTTTAATAAAGTATCAAGGTCTGAAATTATTGAATGGGAGAGTCTTCACATAGTTGCACAATTATTCGACTACTCATTGATCTTCACTTATATCTTTCGGAGCAGTTTGTCATTTGCTCTAGTGCTTCACTTATATCTTTTAGAGCATGGTGGTCATTTTATTTTGAAGAAATAGATGAAATCTCATGCTTCACTTATTTTGAGAGTCTTAAATAGCATGGTAATTTGCTTAAAATCCTAATATGCTAGGTATTCAAGAATAATAAAATTCTCTTATGAGTGTGTTGAATACTATGAGAAGTTTGATACTTGATAATTGCTTTGAGATATGGAGATGGTGATATTAGAGTCATGCTAGTTGAGTGGTTATGAATTTGAGAAATACTTGTGTTGAAGTTTGTGATTCATGTAGCATGCACGTATGGTGAACCGTTATGTGATGAAGTCGGAGCATGATTTATGTATTGATTGCCTCCTTATGAGTGGCGGTCGGGGACGAGCGATAGTCTTTTCCTCCCAATCTATCCCCCTAGGAGCATGCGCGTAGTACTTTGTTTCGATGACTAATAGATTTTTGCAATAAGTATGTGAGTTATTTATGACTAATGTTGAGTCCATGGATTATACGCACTCTCACCCTTCCACCATTGCTAGCCTCTCTAGTACAGCGCAATTTTCGCCGATACCATACACCCACCATATACCTTCCTCAAAACAGCCACCATACCTACCTATTATTGCATTTCCATAGCCATTCCGAGATATATTGCCATGCAACTTTCCGCCGTTCCATGACACGCTTCATCATTGTCATATTGCTTAGCATGATCATGTAGTTGACATTGTATTTGTGGCAAAGCCACCATTGATAATTCTTTCATACATGTCACTCATGAGTCATTGCACATCCCGGTACACCGCCGGAGGCATTCATATAAAGTCATATCTTGTTCTAAGTATCAAGTTGTAATTCTTGAGTTGTAAGTAAATAAAAGTGTGATGATCATCATTATTAGAGAATTGTCCCAAGTGAGGAATAAAAAAGGGAAAGACCCAAAAAAGAGGAGAAGGGCCATAAAAAGAGAAAGGCCATAAAAAAGAGAAAGGCCACAAAAAAAGAAGGCCCAAAAAATAAAAAATAAAAAAAGAGAAAAAGAGAGAAGGGACAATGCTAATATCCTTTTACCACACTTGTGCTTCAAAGTAGCACCATGATCTTCATGATAGAGAGTCTCCTATGTTGTCACTTTCATATACTAGTGGGAATCTTTCATTATAGAACTTGGCTTGTATATTCCAATGATGGGCTTCCTCAAAATGCCCTAGGTCTTCGTGAGCAAGCGAGTTGGATGCACACCCACTAGTTTCTTTTGTTGAGCTTTCATATACTTATAGCTCTAGTGCATCCGTTGCATGGCAATCCCTACTCACTCACATTGATATCTATTGATGGGCATCTCCATAGCCCGTTGATACGCCTAATCAATGTGAAACTATCTTCTCCCTTTTTGTCTTCTCCACAACCACCATTCTATTCCACCTATAGTGCTATATTCATGGCTCACGCTCATGTATTGCGTGAAGATTGAAAAAGTTTGAGAACATCAAAAGTATGAAACAATTGCTTGGCTTGGCATCGGGGTTGTGCATGATTTAAATATTTTGTGTGGTGAAGATGGAGCATAGCCAGACTATATGATTTTGTAGGGATAACTTTCTTTGGCCATGTTATTTTGAGAAGACATGATTGCTTTGTTAGTATGCTTGAAGTATTATTATTTTTATGTCAATATTAAACTTTTGTCTTGAATCTTACGGATCTGAATATTCATGCCACAATTAAGAAGAATTACATTGAAATTATGCCAACTAGCATTCCACATCAAAAATTATCTTTTTATCATTTACCTACTCGAGGAAAGCAGGAATTAAGCTTGGGGATGCTTGATACGTCTTCAACGTATCTATAATTTTTGATTGCTCCATGCTATATTATCTACTGTTTTGGGCAATATTGGGCTTTATTGTCCACTTTTATATTATTTTTGGGACTAACCTATTAACCGGAGGCCCAACCCAGATTTGCTGTTTTATGCCTATTTCAGTGTTTTGAAGAAAAGGAATATCAAACGGAGTCGAAACGGAACGAAATCAACTGGAGAAGTTATTTTTGGAAGGAAAAAACCTGATGGACTTGGACCCCACGTCAGAAGATACAGGAGCTGCTCACGAGGGTAGGGGGCGCCCCCCCCCCCAGGGCGCCCCCTGCCTCGTGGGGCCCCCGTAGCTCCCCTGACGTACCTCCTGCACCCATATATACTTACGTGACCTAAAACTTCCGGAACACACAATAGATCGGGAGTTCTGCCGCCAGAAGCCTCCGTAGCCACCGAAAACCAATCTAGACCCGTTCCGGCACCCTGCCGGAGGGGGCAATCCCTCTCCGGTGGCCATCTTCATCATCCCGGTGCTCTCCATGACGAGGAGGGAGTAGTTCTCCCTCGGGGCTGAGGGAACTTACACTAGCGAAAGTATGAACCCTAGGCCTTGTTTCCTATCATTGCAATACCGTTTACGCTCTCTTTTATCATTCATTACCTTGCTGTTTTTATAATTTCAGATTACAAATACCTTTATCTACTATCCATATACCGCTTGTTTCACCATCTCTTCGCCGAACTAGTGCACCTATACAATTTACCATTGTATTGGGTGTGTTGGGGACACAAGAGATTCTTTGTTATTTGGTTGCAGGGTTGCTTGAGAGAGACCATCTTCATCCTACGCCTCCTACGGATTGATAAACATTAGGTCATCCACTTGAGGGAAATTTGCTACTGTCCTACAAACCTCTGCACTTGGAGGCCCAACAACGTCTACAAGAAGAAGGTTGTGTAGTAGACATCAGCTCCCTGGGCCTCCTTTGGTGCACTTCTCTGGTTTCCCGGGTGTTTTCTGGGCAGAAAAAATCTCCAAAACGTTTCGTTGCATTTGGACTTCGTTTGATATGGATTTTCCGCAAAGTGCAAAACAAGCAAAAAATAACAACTGGTACTGGGCACTATGTCAATCGGTTAGTCCAAAAAAATGAAAAATGTTGCTAGTAAATGAATATAAAACATCCAAGAATGATAATATAACAATATGGAACAATAAAAAAATTAGATACGTTGGCGACATATCAGCATCCCCAAGCTAAATTCCTGCTTATCCTCAAGTAGGTAAATGATAAAAACATAATTTTTTATTTGAAATGTTGCCTAACATGTTCATCATATATTCTTTTATTTTGTAGCATGGACATTTGGACTTTTAGATGATTCAAAGCAATAGTTTATATTTAACATGAAGACATCAATACTCAAGCATATCAACAAGCAACCATGTCTTTCAAAATATCAACACTGAATAAAACTATCCCTAGCCCATCATGCTCAATCATTGACCCATTTATGGAACACACTTAAATATTAACTATGCTCAATGCAGAAGTATGATAATAGTGTTTCCTAGTTGGTGCTTTATAAGAGAAGATGGAGACTCAATAAAATAAATTTTGCATAAAGTAAATAGATAAGCCCTTCGCAGAGGCAAGAAGTGCTTTGTAGAGGTACCGGAGCTTAAATCTTAAATTGAGAGATAAAATTATTTTGGGTGGTCGACTGTTTGAGACCACCTATTTAACTCATCTAGTGTCAAATAATGGGACCTCTTATTTGATTATATGCGTTTTGCATCATCTAGAAGGATGACCCTCACAAGCCACCAATTGGGTCGACGCATTTTAGTGTTAGGTGATGGAGTGGGCATTGCTAAATGTTTTTTTGTTATACTAGGTTTTAGACGGTTCCTTATTCTTTTGGCCTTGTCTGGTTTTTAAGAATTTTTATTTCAGTATTAAAAACATGACTGCTTTTTTGAATGAACATTTTATAAATGGTGATTTTTAAAAAATATATATATTTTTTGGAAAAAGCATGGATATTTTATAAAAAAAAATATCAAATTGTTTCTAAATCTCTAGACACATTTTTAAAAAATTTAACTTTCCAAATTTTCTGAACATTTTTAGAATTCGAAACTTTTTCACATTGTTGAATATATTTGAAACATTATTATATTTTTTTAACTTCTGGATAGTTAAAAAAACAGGAATATTTCGAAAAACATGAACATGTTTGAAATTGAGAATAAGTTTTAAAACAAAATAAAAAGCTTAGAATTACATTCTAGAACGTTCCCATGACCAATAATAAACTGGACTGGAAACTTTTAGAAGGTTTGAATTGTCCCAAACACCATGAAAAACGAAGTCTTATTGAAGCGTCAAATTGGAAAGACCGCAAATAGTAAAGGCTGCACAGAAGATCGAGCGTAATTGGCCAGCCCACTCCGGCAATCCATGGTCCACTCCCTTGAGCGATATTGTTTTATTCATTCTATAATCATTTTTATCGGTTAATTTTCATTTGAACACTTACTGGGCGTATTTTAGAATAAATATTTAAAACCATATTAATATAAATATATATGGTAATAAATATCCTGGAATATTAAAAAAATATTCAATGTGTGTTTAATAATATTCAATGTACATTATAAATATTCATTATATATTTAAAAGTTCACCATATATTATAAAATGTTAATTGTGTATTTTATAAATTCACAGTCTATTGATAAATTTTTAATTGTACAACAAAATCATTAAAAAGGAGAAAGTACAAATGCAAGGAAACTGAACGAAGGAAAAAAATACAGATGGATTTGGGAAAAGGTAAAAAATAAACAGGAATAAAAGCTGAATATTAATAATAAAAATAAAAACAAATATAAATTGAAAAGTAATAAAACAGAAAACTGGACGGAAAACCCCAAACAAAACTGGAAGGAAAACTCAGTGAAACTGCTCATGAGCAGTCACTAACTGAATGCCAACCTGGTTCTCAACAAAAAAAATAAAATGCCAACCTGGTTCTCAACAAAAAAATAGAATGCCAACCTTTTTCACTTTTCAACTACTGCACTCCCTTGAGCGACTTTTCTTGTATTCTTTTCTGCTTACATTTTTCAGTTGATTTTCCTATGAAAACTAACTATTGGATAATTCTTAGTATTTAGTTACTTAAAAACAATTTAAAGTAAAAATATGTATTGTATAATATTCTTGAAATACTAAAAATTTAGTATGCGCTTGAACTATTTAGTGTAAATTATAAAATATTCACTATATACTAAAAAGTTCACCATATTTTATAAAATGATAACTGTATATTTAAAAAATTCACCATTTATTGATAAATTTTTAAGTGTGCAATAATATTATTAAAGGAAAAATTGCAAAGTAATAAAACCAAAAGAAAATCAAAAGCTAGATGAAATTGAAATTTTTTAACATGAATTAAAACTGAATATGAAATGAAATATAAATTCAAAACTCAAAAGTAAAAAAAGAAAGCTGAAAACTAGAGTAAACAGGAAAATCCAAACAAAACTAGAAAGAAAACTCACAGAAATTGCTCGAGAGCGGTACAGTAGTTGAATGCCAACCTGATCTTCTTCAATATCAATAGTAATCTCTAATAATGGGGCCCTGAAATTCGGAGGCCCTATTTAACCTCTCCGGTTGCACGTACGAAGATGCGGGGCTGAGCATGCCGTCTCACCGCATTATACATGAAAAAATCTCATCTCAACACAATCATGTATAGAAAAGACAGGCAATGCTACACATACATGTTTTTATAGGAGTTTATAGGATTGATTTGATGTGGCAGTTTTTCATTGGGTGTAAGGGGAGGATGCGGGCCCACCCGCATGAAAATCAGGGAGGATGGTTATTCTGTTTGGAAGGAGTCTGTAAGAGCCCGTAAAGCCCCATACGAATAGCATTTTTGTAGCAAAGACCCCTCTTTTCTTTGTGAAAATGCTCAAAACTTTTATAAAAGTTCACCGGAAGTACAAAGCATTACAGACATAATAAAAATTACATTGAGATCCTAAGACCACAGGCGAGCACTACCACCGCCAGAACGAGTTGCTGATGGCCACTGTCGCTGCTCCCCTACCAGAGTCATACGTCTTCATCGTATCTATACTTTTTTATTGTTCTATGCTATTATATTATCTGTTTTGGATGTTTTATATGCATTAATATGCTATTTTATATTATTTTTGGGACTAACTTATTAACCTAGAGCCCAGTGACAGTTTCCGTTTTTCCTTGTTTTTTGAGTTTTACAGAAAAGAAATATCAAACGGAGTCCAAACGGAATAAAATTTTTGCGATGATTTTTTTTGGACCAGAAGACACACGTAGGACTTGGAGAGGAAGGCAGAAGAGTCCCGAGGGCTCCACAAGCTCTCAGGGCGCGCCCTAGGGGGCGCCTCCTGGCTTGTGGGCCCCACAGGAGTCCTCCAACCCTAATCTTTGGCCTATAAATTCAGAAATATTCCCAAACCACCAGAAGCGTCCACCAAAATACTTTTCTGCAGCCGCAAGTCTCTGTTCCCGTGAGATCCCATCTTGGGGCCTCTTCTGGCGATCTGCCGGAGGGGGATTCAATCACGGAGGCTTCTACATCAACCCTATTGCCCTACCGATGATGTGCGAGTAGTTTACCACAGACCTACGGGTTCATATTTAGTAGCTATATGGCTTCTTCTCTCTCTTTGATCTTCAATACAATGTTCTCCTCGATGTTCTTGGAGTTCTATTTGATGTAGTACTCTTTTTGCGGTGTGTTTGTCGAGATCCGATGAATTGTGGATTTATGATCAACTTATCCATGAATATCATTTGAGTCTTCTCTGAACTCTTTTATGCATGATTAAATATCTTTGTATTTCTATTCCAATTATTGGTTTGGTTTGGCCAACTAGATTGGTATTTTTTGCAATGAGGGAGGTGCTTAGTTTTGGATTCAATCTTAAGGTGTCCTCACCTGGTGACAAAATAGGGGTAGCGAGGCACGTATTGTATTGTTGCCATCAATGATAAAAAGATAGGGTTTTCATCATATTTTTTGAGTTTATCCCTCTACATCATGTCATCTTAGTTAAGGCATTACTCCGTTCTTATGAACTTAATACTCTAGATGCATGCTGGATAGCGGTCGATGTGTGGAGTAATAGTAATAGATGCAGGCAGGAGTCGGTCTACTTGACACGGACGTGATGCCTATATTCATAATCATTGTCTTGGATATCGTCATAACTTTACGCTTTTCTATCAATTGCTCGACAGTAATTTGTTCACCCACCATGTTGTTTTCTTTTAAGAGGGAAGCCTATAGTGAAACCTATGGCCCCCGGGTCTATTTTCCATCATATATTTTCATATCTATAAACCAAAAATCCCAAAAATACCTTGCTGCAATTTATTTGTTTTTACTTTGTTTTACGTTTTAGTAATCTTTTATATCTATCTCTATCAGATCTCATCTTGCAGTTGACCGTGAAGGGATTGACAACCTCTTTATCGTGTTGGGTGCAAGTGTTTGATTGTTTGTGCAGGTGCATAGATTGGAGACTTGCTTGTACCTCCTACTGGATTGATACCTTGGTTCTCTAACTGAGGGAAATACGTATATCTACTTTGTTGCATCACTCTTTCCTCTTTAAGAGAAAAACCAACGTAAACTCAAGAAGTAGCAGTCAGCTTAACCTTGTCAGATTTACATTATTTTTGTATTTCAATGGGGGATGTTGAGGCAAACTTATGATGCTAACAAGTTGGTTAGGTGCCGAGTTGGATTAGACATCGATAGCCATGAAGTCTTCACGCACGTGCCCCTAAGGAACAACGCCATGGAGTGGAGCGGCAATCATCGTCATTGAAACCTTGAATAGATCTGAATCACCTGACATCAAATCTCGCTACATGACGAGAAACCCTACCTCACCGCCCCAAGGAGAGGGTAAGAATCTACGTCGGAGCTCCTGTCAACTACGTCCATACGATGAACTCAAGGAGGATCGAAGTTTGTAAACCAAACTTAAAGAAGAAACGTCGCCATCCCCTTGAGAGTCGCATCCGTCTTTCCTCCGCAATTTGTCATCACTCGTGTGCACCCGGGACCAACTGCCCAGTCAGTCCCCCATCTTGAAATTGATCCAAGCTGAGCACGGTTAACTTTGGAACTCTTTTTGAATAGGCTCCGGAAAAAGAAGAAAATCGCCCTATTAAACCAGGCTATCACACAGGGGCACGGGGATTTCCCTCCATGCCACTAGCTGTCGGAGTGGGCGACGAATCCACGGTCTCACCTACGAAGTCTGGAGAGGAGAGTTTGCCCTAGTCGCCAAGGATATGAGTGGAAACGCCATGAGAATTTTCTTTCTATTGTGTTATTTATATCTAATTGATGATTTGTAACTATAACAATAAATTATATGTTTTCTAGTTTTAGTTTTCGTATTATCTATACCAATATAAAAAGACCCAAAGAGTAGATACAATAATCTCAACCATCAAACCAGGTCAATCCAACGACCTAGATTGCTCCAATGTTGAGCGCTCAACATGTTTAGCGCGTAATGAATATCTTCTAAATGTCGATGTTAGTGTTCATCACAAAAAAATCGACCAATATTTGCATGCAATTAATGCACGTACATATTTACTAGTTACTCTAAAAGCATGTTTCATCCAATCAAATATCATTAAAATATTACCGTAAAACATTTCCCGCAACAATGTGTGGATATCTAGTAATTCTAGTCGTTTCAAGGAGCAACGACATTGGAGACCGGCCGTTTGGGACCTCCTATTTGACGCCTTTGTGTCAAACTGGGAACTCTTACTTGATGCCGTTGTTAGCTTCAAATAGAAGGTGGCTCACGCAGGCCACCATGATTGGGTTGGCGCATTTCATGTAAGCTACTGGAGCGAGCGTTGCTACAATTTTTTAGTTTTACAAGGCTTTAGATGATTCTTTACTTCTTTTGGTATTTTTTGGATTTTAGAATTTGATTTTGGTCTTAAAAACATGAATATTTTATAAATGAGCTTTTCGAAAAGGTGAATATTTTCTAAATTTGTTAATGGTTCTTTTAGGAAAATATGAATATTTAGTATGCAAAGGTAAAAGGATTGATTCTATCTAGTGTCTAGCTGCATATTTAACAATAGCAGCTGGGTGGGATTCATCAACCCAAACACTAATCTAGCATCTGATTCTAGCCATACAAAACTCGTCCCATAATCGCGTAGATATGCGATCAATCAAGGCTTGTTCCATGTGCCCGGACTAACTAACAATGCTATTGGACATAGCTTAGCATCATATACGTCCAGGAAAAAGTTGATGCAAGTCTCATTCTGCTAGTGTCTTTTGCGAAAAAGGAAGAAGGATAAAAGTTTCAGCTGCAGTCTCCTCTTTGAGCAGCTGGATTCAGTCTTGCTGGTATAAAGCAGTATCTGTGCGGGGAATGGAAATTAATTAAAGGCAGCAGCTGGTTGCTGTTGCTGTTGTCTGTCTCCTATTGAGTTTCAAGAAAACTTTCTCGTCGGTGCATGTACCTGCATTTGCACAATCAATTAATCTTCTTCGACCAGTGCTGCTAATTAATTAAACTGATGAAGTGATGAGTGATAGATGGCAACGTTGTTATTGTTATCAAGCTCTAGGTAGGGCCATGCATCAAGGCTCTGAATCACTCTCTCCTTTTTGTTCTTCAACTCGCTTCCATTTAGAAAAGTGTGGCGCCATTCATCCTAGGTTGGTCTCAAAGATAGGCATCCTACTTTCTAGATAATGAGCAACATGCTAATAGCTTTGTTTTGGGTAGACATCTTTTAATATCCTTTTTGTTCCTTGATTTTTGAACAGATACGCTTAATTGTATGGTAGTACACAATATTGTTGTCATCTCTTGACACTATATTAGAGCGGCAATCATCGTCTACTAATTTAATATTACAAGCATAATACCATCTTTTGATATATTTTTTAAAACAGAGGCAAAAGATTTGTCTTATCTATTAATTAAGAAGAGAATAAGTTTGTTACAATCCATCCAAATACCACATTAATTATTATTCTCGTAACACAATTGACCATAATTTTTTCGCTCCGGCGGTGAATCCAAAGGTTTGGCTCGGTCATAATGGTGCTGAGTAAAATGGTTGGTGGCGCGCTATTGTTGTGCAGTACCATTCCTCTCATTCCATATGGTCTACGACACAAGCTTGGTAAGAGAAGCCATGGCCTTCCGCTTCATGGTGTCGGCGCTGGTTCGACTTGCCCATCGATCCTTTACGGGGGCCTCCAAATACCAAGAGGCCACGCCCAAGTCCTCGAGTTGTAGCTTCTCCATTACCAAACCCCATAGCCTCAAAGTTAACAACACTTAAGAAAGAGGTGTGTGCCGCACTCTTGCACTCTCTTAGCAGCTGCCGGCGCACATCCTTGGTCCACTACCAAAGGCACGACCCCGCCAGATCGCTGCCATCCCCCGCCCCGCCCGCCGCCAAGCACCCGCCAGATCCGGAACCAGACATGGGTCGTCGCCACCAGGCATGCTCGGCCTCCGCCACCACGGCACGTGCCACCGCCGTGACCACATAGCCTTCCATGCTGAGGCTCAGCCGCCGCACCCCACACAGTGGCACACCCCCGCACGTTGATGATGTCCCGGGCCGCCCACCGCCGCACGGAGAGAAGAGGAGGCCCCACCACCGCCGACCGGGCTTTGCCCGTCATCGAGCTCCGACAGCGGCAAGGAGAGGGAGGGAAGGTGGGAGCTAAGGGGGCGGCGGCTAGGGTTTCCCCCGTCGCTTGCGAGAGCGACACAGGGAGGGGGCATCTCACCTAGCTTAGTTTCGCAACAACGGCATGCATGCTACCTGTTTCTGTGTTTTTTTCATTATATATTTTCACGTCGGTTAGTCGCGGTCTAGTAATTCAATAAATTTTATACTATGAGCATACTGCCATCTTTCAGTATTAATCATGCGAGTGGTTGTCACGTTCACATCTCGGAATATCATTGTCGGAATATCATTGACAACCAAATTCAGCATAGCGTCGTCCAGTTGCAAAGACCTTCTATCTTGAAACATGTTAGACTATGTATAGCTTCTGTATTTATGTACATATATTGTACCAATTGTAACACACCCATTATATATATGAAATAAGCCACCCCTAGAAGGTTGAGCTGGTTCCCTCAAATCATTGTCTTACATGGTAACAGACCTGGCTACGTCCTCCGCTTCCATGAAACCCTAATCGTGCCGCCGCCCCTACATCGCGTCGCCGCCATGTCAGGTGCCGCTGCCTCCAGCTCCTCCTCCGCCGGGTTTCTTCCGGCCTCGCTCGCTGCCCTCCTCTCTCTCCCGCTCGACTCGGCCACCATGCGGCAGCCTCAGATCGGGACCAGGAGCGTCGGCTCGTTCTTCTCCAACAATCCTTCGGCTTCTTCATCGTCGGGGCATGCGCTGACGATCCATACGTCGAGCGCCCCTTCACCCGCATCATCGACCGGCGCCATCGCGCCTCTGGCCTTCGCGCCCGAGGCCACCTCGTTGGCCATCACGGCGGCCCTCATGGCGCCCGCGCCCCCCGCAGGATCCATTTCGGTCGCGCTGGCTGCTTCCCTCTACGGGGCGTATCCGCCGCCGCCGCACGCGGGTTCCAATCCCGTGGTGTCGCCCGCGCCGCCCGTCCCTGCCCCCATGGCGTACGCGCCCCCGGCAGGTGTCTCGACGGGATCGATGCCTCCACCGTTCCACTTCGGCAACCTCATCACTGTCAAGCTCTCGTCCAATGTTCAAGAAATCGTTAACTGGTAGCTGCTCGGTCAGTTTAGGAGTAGCGATTAGTCGGTGAATCGACCTATTAACTGGATTAATCGGTCCACCATTAATTAGTAGATTGAATAGAAACTTGGCAACATATATCTAGATTTTTAATTATTATACCATACTCTCATGCTCCCAGCTATGTAGTATACCAAAATATGGTGCCATACACATATGAAAAGCATAGAGAGGAGGTAAAATTATTAATCCTATCTATTAAGGAGCGGCATGGGGCCCGAAGGGGTTATGGGCCAAACTTTTGGGCTTTGTTTGCCCACCCGTTAATGGGCCAGCAGGGATTAATCAGCATGACAATTGATTAATCGGTCTAACTGGCCAATTAATCGGCCAAACAAGTTAACGCGACAAATAGGTGTTATTCGATTCGACCATGCTATGAGTAGCGATTAACTAGCCCATTAACTGATTAATCGGGTGAATTCTTGAACAATGCTCTCGTCCGACAATTATATTTTCTGGCGTGCGCAGGTTCTTCCGCTCCTTGGGAGCCACTACTTGCTTGGCTATGCCGACGACACTTTTCCTTGCCCTCCTGCGCTGGTGGACAGCGTGAACAGTCCGGTTTACAACCCGGCGCACCGTGTCTGGACGGGGCAGGACCAGACGAACCTCTCCTCCATCTAGGGTTCGCTCACTCCGGCTGTTGCCGGGCTCATCGTCTTTGCAAAGACTTCCCATGAGGCTTGGACCATCCTTGAGCGCTCTTTTGCGTCACAGTCGCAAGCCCGTGTTAGTTCCCTCTGTCGCGAGCTTGGCGCCTGTGAGAAGCTCGACTCCACGGCCACAGATTTCTACAACAAGGTCAAGGCTCTTGCTGACACACTGGCGTCCATTGGACAGCCGCTTACCGACTCCGAGTTCAACTCCTTCATTGTCAATGGCCTCGACGAAGAGTATGATGGTTTGGTTGAGATCATTAATGAGCGCGGCAACACGACCCCTATGATGGTGCATGAGGTCTACTCTCGACTTCTTCTCACTGAGCAGCGCGTTGAGGCGCGCCGTGCCAACCGCAGCTGCGGCTCCTCCTCCGCTAATGCAGCCTACAGAGGTGGTCTCCCCTCCGATGGCGCTCAGTCATCCGCCTCGGGCAAGGGGCCGGCGCCGCTGCCTCCAGCCTCGTCCACCCCCACTCTGACTCTACCTAGCGATGGGGGGCGGCGGGTCTGCCAGCTGTGTGGTCTTGACGGGCATTGGGCCTCCAAGTGCCATCGCCGCTTTCAGAAGAGTTTCCTCGGTCTCGGCAACGATGGCAAGGATACGCGCAACACTGCGCGTCACGTGGCCATGGCTGATCGCCCGACGCAGCAGAAGTCTCAGGGCCATACTCAGTCCTACTCCATTGATCCGCACTAGTACATGGACTCTGGGGCAACGGAGCATCTGACGAATGAGATGGGGAAGCTTCATCCTCGCGAGCCCTATCACGGCTCCGATAAGATCCACACCGCCAACGGAGCAGGTATGCACATCTCTCATATTGGTCAAGCATCTCTGCTTACTAGTCATGCCACTAGGAGGCTTCAGCTTCGTGATCTTCTTAGAGTACCATACGTGACGCGTAATGTCCTTTTAGTTCCTAAACTCACTTATGACAATAATGTGTTTTGTGAATTTCACCCGTTTGATCTTTTTATTAAGGATCGGGACACAAGGAACGTTCTTCTTAGTGGGCGTCTCTACCAGGGCCTTTACCGTCTGGAGCATCCTGGAGTCTCTCGGGTTTTCAGTGGAGTTCGCGTCTCGTCGTCACAGTGGCATGCTCGTCTTGGTCATCCTGCCACACCTATCGTTCGTCATGTTTTGCGTTGTCATGGGCTTCCTAGTGTCTCTAGCAATAATGATGTAGCAGTGTGTGATGCTTGTCAGCAGGGGAAGAGTCATCAACTTCCCTTTTCGGAGTCTAGTCGTGAGGTGAGACATCCTTTAGAACTTGTTTTTCGGATGTATGGGGCCCTGCCCAAACTTCTGTCAGTGGTCATGACTACTATATCAGTTTTGTGGATGCTTACAGTCGCTTTACTTGGCTCTATCTTATTAAGCGTAAGTCTGGTGTGTTTGATATTGTTGTTCAGTTTCAAAAACATGTTGAACATCTTCTCAAGCATAAAATCATTCATGTTCAGTCGGACTAGGGTGGTGAGTATCGCAATCTCAACTCCTTCTTCCAGTCGCATGGGATTGCTCATCGTTTAGCATGTCCACATACTCATCAGCAGAATGGTTCCGTCGAACGT
Source organism: Triticum urartu (assembly GCF_003073215.2). Taxonomy (NCBI): domain Eukaryota; kingdom Viridiplantae; phylum Streptophyta; class Magnoliopsida; order Poales; family Poaceae; genus Triticum; species Triticum urartu. Next base: position 738,539,116 of record NC_053023.1, read on the forward strand.
AAGCATCATCATATTGTCGAGACTGGTCTCACTCTTTTGGCCCATGCATCGGTTCCTTTCCGGTTTTGGAGTGATGCTTTTACCACTGCATGCTTTCTTATCAATCGTACTCCCACACGTGTTCTCAATATGAAGACTCCCGTTGAACTTCTCCTTAATGAACAACCTGACTATACTTTCTTTAAAGTATTTGGGTGTGCTTGTTGGCCGCATCTTCGAGCCTATAACAAATGCAAGCTGGAATTTAGGTCCAAAAAGTATGTCTTTCTTGGCTATAGTTCCCTTCATAAAAGTTACAAATGTCTTCATGTTTCCACTAATCGTGTCTACATTTCTTGGGATGTAGTGTTTGATGAGCTTGTCTTTCTGTTTGCCAACCTACCCGTGTCCACAGATGCCTCTCCTTCCATGCATTCATCCTCTCTTGCCTCTGACCAATTTGATGATGTTGCATACTCTCATGTGTTATTGCCTAACCATGGTGCAGGAACTGGACGTGGGGCTCGTTTGGAGCTTTTGGAGGATCCACCATCTTCATCGCCTCCGCTCTCTGATATGCACGTCGATTGCGCCGCGTCGTTGCATGGCCTTGATCCGCGCGCCCATGCACGATCGATGGATGTGCCTGTGGCGCCGCCTCCTGACTCTGAGTCGGCCTTGTCCTCTGATCGGCCCGGCACGCCTGTCACGCCTACCTCGCTGTCGCCAGTGGTTCGGTCCTCTACGCCGGTGTCTCCCGCGGCTCGGCCCGCTACGCCGGCGTCGCCCGCGGCTCGGCCCGCTATGCCGGCATCGCCCGCGGCTCGGCCGGTTAGCCCACTGGCGGGCTCTGGATCCACCTCGCCACGTGCCATGTTGGCAGACTTGACTGCATCGCCTGGCTCCTTGCCACCTGGGCTCTCTACGTCAACATTGCCCAGCCTCTCGCTGGCTGATTCTTCTTCGTCATCATCGCCCAGTCCCTCGTCGGCTGCTCCCTCAACCTCGACGGCTCCTGTGTCATGTCCACATACGCGCAGTCGCAGTGGTATTTTTCGCCCTAAGGAACGTAAGGATGGTATTATTGCTTGGTTGGCGGCATGTCTGGTTGTTGCTGTTGCGGATCTGTCTTCTGAGCCCCGCTCGTATCAGGCTGCCATGCACATTCCTCATTGGCGAGAGGCTATGGAGCAGGAGTATCATGCTCTTCTTCGCAATAAGACTTGGACTTTTGTTCCTCCCCCACCCACGGGTTAATGTTATTGACTCTAAGTGGGTGTTCAAAGTGAAGATGCACTTGGATGGATCTATTGAGCGTTATAAAGCGCGCCTTGTTGCCAGAGGATTTCGGCAGCGCTATGGTCTTGATTATGAGGACACCTTCAGTCCCATTGTCAAGCCTACCACCATTCGACTTCTTCTTTCTCTTGCTGTCACTCGAGGTTGGTCTCTTCGTCAGTTTGATGTACAAAATACCTTTCTTCATGGTTTCTTGGAGGAAGAGGTTTATATGCGACAGCCGCCTGGTTTTTCTGATCCTGACCGTCCTGATCACATCTGTCGTCTCACCAAAGTGCTCTATGGTCTGAAGCAAGCTCCTCGTGTCTGGCATGCCCGTCTTGCCTCAGCTCTTCGTGCTCATGGGTTTGTGTTGTCTACTGCTGACTTCTCATTATTTCTTCTACAGAAGCCAGAGGTCACTATGTATCTTTTGGTCTATGAGGATGATATTATTCTCGTCAGTTCCTCTCGGTCTGCTGCTGATGCTCTTGTTCGCTCTCTTGGTACTGATTTTGCTGTCAAAGATCTTGGGAAGCTTCACTACTTTCTTGGGGTTGAGGTTACTTCTCGTGCTGATGGTCTTGTTATGACGCAGAAGAAGTACTCCTTGGATTTATTGCAGCGAGCTGGGATGCTAAAGTGCAAACCGACTACCACACCCATGTCGTCTACCCACAAGATCACTGCTGTTGATGGTGAGCTTCTGTCTTCTGCGGATGCCACAGAGTACAGGAGTATTGTTGGTGGTCTCTAGTACTTGACGATCACGAGACCAGATATTTCTTATGCTGTCAACAGGGTTTGTCAGTATCTTCAGGCTCCCCGAGACACTCATTGGACTGTTGTTAAGCGCATCCTGCGTTATGTCCAATTCACAGTGTCTTTTGGGATGCATATTCGGCCAACTCCCTCTCGGGTTCTCTTGACCTATTATGATGCGGATTGGGCTGGCAATCCGAATGACAGGCGACCCACGGGGGCTATGTTGCATTCTTTGGCTCTAACTTGATCGCCTAGAGTGCTCGGAAATAGGCTACTGTATCGCGTAGTAGTACTGAAGCCGAGTATAAGGTTGTGGCTAATGCTACTGCAGAGATTATCTGGGTGCAATCTTTGCTTCAGGAGTTGGGTATGTCTCAACCGCAGCCTCCTATTCTTTGGTATGATAACATCGATGCTACATACCTTTCTGCAAATCCGGTATTTCATGCTCGAATGAAACACATTGAAGTTGACTATCACTTTGTACAAGAACGTGTGTCACAAAAGCAACTCCAGATCAAGTTCATCTCTTCTAAGGATCAACTTGTAGACATCTTCACTAAGCCTTTGCCTCTACCACAGTTCGAGGCCTGTAGGCGCAATCTTTACCCTTCTCAGTTCTTTAGAAAGTGACTAAGATTGAGGGAGGGTGTTAGACTATGTATAGCTTCTGTATTTGTGTACATATATTATATCAATTGTACACCCATTATATATATGAGATAAGCCACCCCTAGAGGGTTGAGCTGGTTCCTCCAAATCATTGTCTTACAAAACAATACAGTACAGTTCTTGTCTTTTTTGGGATCATAAAATACAGTCCGCACCTTCTTCCTTTCCATTTCTTTTTCTTTGCAGCCGCTGTGGATAAGGATAAAGAGCAGTCATGTACTCCCTCCGTCCAGAAATAATTGTCATCAAAATGGACAAAAAGAAATGTATCTAGACGTATTTTAGTTCTAGATACATACATTTTTGTCCATTTTGATGACAAGTATTTCCGGACGGAGGGAGTACGTGCTAATGATCTCATACTCTCCCTTAATGAATTAGGCTAATCTAACCAAAGGTATCAGACTAGTTAAATTTGTTTAGTAAGCAGGGGTAAAAGGACCGATTCTAGTTAGTGCCAGGTTGCATATTTCACACTGGCAGCTGGTGGCATGCATTAACCCAAACGATCATCTAATCTAGCATCTGATCCCTGCAGCAGGTTATACGGAACTCCTCCCATAATCCTGTAAGATGTGCCATCGATCGATGCTTGTTCCCCCGTGTGCCGAACTAACCAACAATCCCTATTACACATTGCTTAGCATTAGATACTTCGGAGAAAAAGATGGTGCATGTCCCACTCTGCTGCTAGTATCTTGTTGCACAAAAGAAACACCAAGAAAAGTCCAGTCCCAGTCCCCTGTGGTGCAGCTGGATTCAATCAATCTTGCTGGCATAAAGCTAGTCGAATCGGATTAAAGGCAGCAGCCGATCAAGGTGCTTGTTGCTGTCTCCCATGGCCAGTTGGCCACCATGGCCACCATGGAGTTCCACAGGAATTTTCTCAGTGCTTGCACCTGCATCTGCACAAACCTCTGATCAGTGCTGATAATTAGAGTGATGAGTGACAGATTGCGACGTTGTTAATGTTATCCGTCTCCCGGTAGGGCCGTTAGGGCGCGCGTGCGAGCCTCCTTTTTGTTTTGCCACTTGCTTCCATTTAGGTAGCATCATGGGAGAAAAAACTAGTGCCAATTGTTGCCGTTGTTGCTATTATATGATGATGGTTTCCTCCGAATCTGTGTGCTCATATGTAGTAGTACTGTTATTTTTGTTCCTCATTATCTCTGATTTGATTTCGCCTCCGTGATTTCGCAAGCGTATCCAATCGTTTGACTTGTGCATAAACAACGGGGGGTCGATATTGTATACAATTGAGCAGGAGTATCTCGAAAGATCTGGAGTTTCTAGTGAAATGTTTTTGTGCAAGTACACTTGCCAGGAAATAAAAATGAAAAGGTAGACAGATGGGAAATTAAAGGGAGAGGCAGGCATGCTAACCACCTGCCTGCCTGCGTGCAGCAATGAGAAGAACAGTTAGCAACCACATTAAATCAAGCTGGACCAATTGGTTGGATCCATGTAGCTGTCAGCGCGTGCAGCAGTTCCATGATGCTTTATGGGATCACTACACGTTTAAGTACAGTGACATCCATCTAATTTGCCTCAATGATTACCGCGGCATGGATGATCGTACACACACTATGGCAGCTGATCAGACATTTTACTTGATGAGTATAAGTACAACCTGATCTCAAGCCCATACCATATGGCACCGGTAATCAGACATTTTACTAAACAGAAGATAATGCATGATTACCGGGTCAATGTAAATCTGCAAGAGTGATTAACTAATTATTCGGCCGATAAGAACGAACTCGCATAGCATCACATCTGAGATTAAGAAGAAAAGACCTTGGGATAATTTACTTGCACAACATCTGATTTCCAACCCATGATTTTACATTGACCTGCTGCTAGGTACTCCCTCCGTTCCAAAATAGATGATTCAATTTTATACAAAGTTAGTACAAAGTTGAGTCATCTATTTTGGAACGAAGGGAGTAGTATATAATCAGGTATTTTCTAAAGCATGGTTACCAGGTCAATATAAATCTCGAAACTTCGGTTAACCATGTGGTCGATAAGAACGAACGAACACACATCACATTGCCATAGATATTTTATGACAGAATCAAAAAGAAGAGATCTTGAGATGGAATAAAAAATATCTCGGGATATTTTTGTTTGTTCGCCAGGCCATTGCCTTGCAAGAAAAGAAAAGAAAAGGTCTTTGTGCCTGTCCTTTGCTTTCCATAATGTGTGCCGCTTTCTTATCCTGCATGCCTTTACTTCTCCTTTTTCTCCACCCTCATGGGGCGATGGATGGATGGGTACGTTAGTGAAATGCCCACTCGGACGGCTGGGTTTACAAATTAGGTTCAGTTATTCTCCGGCGCCTTTTCTGAATGTGCATGGTGAAATTTCCTGCATCTGGACTGGACGCGCTGCTCCCCCATCCCACTGAAACTGAAATGCCTCTGCCTGCTTGCCGTGTTTGCATGCAGCATTTTGATTGTGCTTGTCCTCGTCAGAGAGCAGTAAGTAGATAACATCCATGATCTATGCATCCACCCAAGTGGACTGAACCTGAACCGAATTGAATGGGGATGAATGGCGCTGCCGTACTGGTTGGTGCTGCACCTGTTTTGCAATAACACATGGATGGATGGATGGATGGATGGATGGATGGACAGTTACGCCAACCAAACCAAACCAGCAGCCTCCTCTGCACCTGAGCTTCTCTGCTAGCTGTCCACTGCCCAGTATCCCTAACGGCTCACACAGCATGTAACACTGGATTAATTGTGTGAAATTTCGAAATGTTCTGGTACTTCTCGGTAAGATTCAGCCAAGTCAGGGTTACTCTCTGAAATACTCCCTCCGTCCGAAAATAAGTGTATAATGAGATGGAGCGAGTAACAAGAAGGGTTTTAGACTTGAGTGGGTGTTTACATGCAAAAAACCACAAAAAAGTCTTACATTTTTTAGTACTTAACTAGCAGTAACATGACAGTCAGAGTTTCAGACTTGAGTGGGCATTAGAATATATACAGGATTGATTCAGTGGGAATTACTAGCAGCAGAAAAATTCAGAGAATTCATGATTGCCCATGTGTTTCAGGCTCCAGCAGCCATGCATACATGGTAGTAGTAGTAAAACCTGCCAGATCTTTTGTCCATGTTTAACCCCAGTGGCATCCACGTCGGATAATGCTCTCGCGCCAGTGCAAAGCCGAATCTATTTTTGCAAATCTCCCTGTCATACGCCGCTGAAAGTTTTCAAGTACAGAAATATCAACGGAACATCTGAATCTGAACGAACCAAGGAAGACAGTGGGCGGAGCAAAGGGAAGAAAAGCAGGCGGTTTTCGTTTCTTTCTTTCTTTCTTTCTTGCACCCTGGCCCGCCGGCCCCGCTCGTCGCCTCCCTCGGCTCGGCCCTATCCACCACCCGTGGACGACGGACGGTCTCCTTAAATCCGATCCGCGGATCACCACTACCACCACCATTACCGCGCCTCCGCTCTCCCCTGCCTTTCTCGCGAGCCCACCCACCCCCGGACACACCCGCCTCACTCCCAACCGGACCCAACCACCACTCAAGGTCGGCACTGCCGTTGCGATTTCTTGGCGAGCGTTCAGATCAGATTTCGCTGTGAAGAAGCCGCCGGATCTTCTCCGAGGGCTGGCCGAGATCCGGAGTGCAAATCTGAGTCCCGTGCGTCTCCGAGCCTCAGGGGATTCCATGCGAGATTTTGATTTTGGGGATCTTTCTTGTTGGATAGCAGTTCAGCGGCCGTCCGATCTGTGCTCTCTACACCAGTGGTGAGGAAACTGCTCTCTTCTCCCCAACATCTGCTCTAGCCCTCGCATTACATCTTTGATTTTGCATCTGAGTAGTAGTTACTCCTAGTCTGTTAGCTAGCTGATCCCGGAAGCGCAGAAAAAAGATGATGAACTTGAGGCTGTGTGTGTGGAACAACTGCTCAGATTCAACTGTTTTTTCAGCAGCCTTTGGTGAAGGAAAGAAACCCTGTCTGTTTTTCATTTATCCAGATGCCAACTGCTGGATCCGTGCTCGATTTCCAGAGCTGGGGAGTGCCTTTGCCTGATCTGGGCACAGGAATCTGCAGTCAATCTCTAGGGAAAAGGCACCCTTTTTTCCACTCCACCGTTTCTTAGATTGTACTCCGTACAGTAGTAGTAGCAAAGACTAATATTTCCAAGTTTAATGAATATACTACTACTGCGCGCCGGCGTCAACGGGAGGCCTAAAACGTTCTCGTTTATCCACGACGCGCGGATTAAGGATAGGAACAAGGAGAAAAGGGTTAGTTTTGCTGATCAAGGATGCCTGTAATAAGGTGTTATGTTGGCCTTTCACCATCGGAGAAGCCGTGCCGCATCTGGTTATGTTTGTATCTAGTACGCAAACGAGAATGACTAATCAACTGATTGGTCCACTGTCCCTGGCCAGGGTCTGGGTTAGTCAAGTGGGCATGGTTTTTCTCTGTTAGGCTTGACTTTCACCATACTCACTATTAAATCTCCATATGGCATCATATGCTTCTAGATAGAAGCAGTCGCTGTTAAGCGTCCTTGGTTTAGGAGCTACCATGCTGTGTGCGATACGTTGGTTTTGTCGCTAGATAGGAACAGAATGTAAGATAATCTATGGCATGCCTTAGCGGGTTCTGTAATGTTCATAGCATGCCTTTGAGCTTATTTCACAAGGTATTGATCGCCGTGCTGCTTCTGAATTGCAGATCGCACTTTTGCTGTTGTCGCCTGCTGCGGTTGGTTACTCAGGGTTTGCATCAAGTCCAAAGATGACTTTGCGCAGCATAGTTCGCGATTTAAGGGAGAGCTTTGGAAACCTGTCAAGGCGGAATTTCGAGGCGAAAATCTCAAGCGTCCCAAGCCTTTCGGGCCATCACAGGGGGAAATCGCTTGAATCTGCAAGTGATCTGCAGGATAGTCTTGTCACAAACCTGCAAGGCAATTGGGCTAGCCTTCCTCCTGAATTACTTCGGGATGTGATGAAAAGGTTGGAGGAAGACGACAGCAATTGGCCATCCCGCAAGGATGTTGTTGCTTGCGCTTCTGTCTGTACAACTTGGAGAGAGATGTGCAAGGATATAGTGAGGAATCCAGAATTCTGTGGAAAGCTCACCTTTCCTGTGTCCCTTAAGCAGGTAACCGCACCATTCTATCTGATTAATAAGAAAACTTGACATTCATATTGTTAATCAGTCTGGCCCTGTATTTAATTAAGCTATCTTTTTTTGTTATTTGGGATGTGATATTTTCTTACCTTTTAACACTTGGTTCAATTTCTCATGTGCAGCCTGGATCTCGAGATGGATTGATCCAGTGTTTCATCAAAAGGGACAAGTCAAAGCTAACTTATCGTCTCTACCTGTCCCTTACTTCTGGTATGTTTGTGTAATTGCCCTGCACTTCTCCGTTGTGCTCCTAATCATCATTTTTTTATTCAGTTTTGATGATTCAAATGTATAAAAATAAAAAGTATAGTGTATAAAGCCTTAGTAACCTCAGTAAAATTGTAGGGATGCCCTGTTTTATTCATAAATCTGTATTTGCTACAGAGGTTTAAGTAGTTTAGTTTTAATATGGTCAGAAGTCAGAACAAATACACAGCACACTGAGCATTTTGATTGCATCTTGCAGCTGTGCTTGATGATAATGGCAAGTTCCTACTGTCAGCTAAAAGGAGTCGGAGAACAACTTACACCGACTATGCCATTTCTATGGATCCTAAAAATATATCCCGGTCAAGTAGTGGCTACATCGGGAAATTGAGGTAACATACCCTTTGACAACAGTCTTCCCTTACCCCATTGTCACTTGAAATGACTTTGTCCGGGTATATGTGCATACAAATCTAACAGACAACATGGATGGTACTTGCAGGTCAAATTTCCTCGGCACCAAATTCATCATCTACGACACGCAGCCGCCCTACAATGCCAGTAAACTCTGCCCGCAGGAACGGACCAGCCGGCGGTTCTCCTCCAGGAAAGTTTCCCCGAAAGTTCCTGCGGCGACCGGTAGCTACCCCATCGCTCAGGTGAACTACGAGCTGAACGTGCTCGGCACCCGCGGGCCAAGGCGGATGCAGTGCACCATGAACTCCATCCCGACATCAGCGGTAGACCCCGACGGCGTTGTGCCTGGCCAACCGAAGGAGCTCCTCCCCCGGCTATTCGAGGAATCCTTCCGCACCACAGCAAGTTCCAGGTACTCCACGGACTTCAGCAGCTGCCGCTTCTCCGAGTTTGGGGGAGGGCCTCTGAGAGAAGAAGGCGGCGATGAAAATGTGGGGGACAAGGAGAGCCCGCTGGTTCTCAAGAACAAGTCGCCTCGGTGGCATGAGCAGCTGCAGTGCTGGTGCCTCAACTTCCGCGGCCGCGTCACGGTGGCCTCGGTCAAGAACTTCCAGCTGATCGCCGCACCCGCCCCGCCACCGCCGGCCTCTGGAGGAGAGGCAGCTCCCGAGCCGTCTTTACAGCCGCAACCACCCCAGCAGCAGCCTACCTCTGCTACCGCACAACCCCAGCCTGCTGGCAGTTCGTTGTCTGCATCGTCGTCCTCGTCCTCAAGCCACCACGACACGGTGCTTCTGCAGTTCGGGAAGGTGTCCAAGGACACCTTCACCATGGACTACCGGTACCCGCTGTCGGCGTTCCAGGCCTTCGCCATCTGCCTGACCAGCTTCGACACCAAGCTGGCGTGTGAATAAATAAATAGATTCTCAGTACGACATCAGTGGTCATTCAGTGTCGTCTCTCCGTCGAGCTTCCGCGCCCAGGCCTGGGAACAAACGAGCGAACATATGCATCAAGTGCATGAGTAAATTTCTCTGCAAATTGTTGGTTCAGTTTCAGTCCCCCAGTGTGCTGGTTAAAGCTGTTATCAGTTGGGTAAAGATGTTATCAATCGGGTAGGGGAGATGATGTGCTTGTTAAAGCTGTTGATAGGGAGGGTTAGGGGTTGAAGGTGTGTCTGTGGTTCAGGGACAGGCTTCCACTATGTGATTGATTGCTACCTATGCATGTCTGATGCTGCCTCTGCTTGGGACTGGTATGAAATGTGAAGAGATGTTGAGTTGCAAAGGTAGTGCTAGGGATGTGTGGTCTTGCAAGGTTGAGAGTTGTCCTGGTCTCTCAGTCTCAGGCATTGTAATTGTACCTGGTGGGTGCCCAGACAGCAACATGTACTGGAAGTTACTGCTGAATGCTGCACTGATGTGACCATGGATGTGAGAAATCTTGATTTAATCAGTTGATTTGCTTGCTTGCCTGGTGTGCCGCACTGCACCTGCTCATATTGGGCGATCGCTGCCATTATTAGCTTATAAAAGAAAAATACTACTCCCTCGGATACATATTAATTGGCGTGTACTTAGTACAACTTTGTACTTAAGTTGAACTAGACACGGGTGAACTAATATGGATTAGAGGGGAGTATAATAATGATTAAGAAAGTATTTGACCGGATGAAATAAAGATTCGCCAAAGTCTGCCCCGGTACAGGTACATGTAGAGGCACGTACAGCTGCAGAATTTGGCGACCAGATTTCTTCCTCCTCTGCGCTGCCTTGGTTCTGGCTGGCTAGCTTGTCGTGTCCTCTTTGGCTTTGGCTTTGGCTTAATTTTAAATTATCGTAATACAAAACCCTCGACACTGGCAATCCAATCATTCAGAACAGGAATGTATGTTTGCATCAAGGACAGGAGTCTCTCTCTGCCTGCATGCATCAGTGTGATAGCTGAGGCTTAAGAAGAAAGCTTCCTTCCATACAATTTACTCCTTCCGTCTCATAATATAAGAACGTTTTTGACACTATATTAATATAAAAAACGTTTTTATATTATGGGACGGAGGGAGTACATATGATGTGATGTGATTAGTGCTTGTGCTCATTTTTTGCGGGGGATTAGTGTTCGTGCTTGTGTATATGTATATATGGTGTTGCGTGGTCCGTACAACTCTACATATGAAGCGTGAAGGAAGGAGCCTGTGGAGGTACCTACCAGATGCTGCGGATACACACACATCTTGCAATGCACTGTTGAGTTGTCTGGAACCCTCCACATTACGCACACGCAGCAACATGTACGTACGTACGTACAGCTAGCTAGCTGCTGAACAGCGACATGGTGTGCGTGTGCCCACACCACACTGGACCCAACAAGCCAACATACACACTCCAACAAACTAACAAACAAACAGTTGCCAGTGCTTATCTTGTTCCCCCAAGAAGGCTACTCGTGTTACAGCAACATTAGATGACCCTAACCGATTTTTTTTTAAAAAAAACAAATGGACTTTATTCAATGGAAATAACAGATACATCGTTTGTGAGGAATGGTACAATCTCAAACATAGGCTCCTCAACCAATCAATGGTAGAAGAAAATCTAGTCAACCTAGCAAGCTCGTGCGCAACCTTATTGGCTTCCCTATTACAATGTTCAAACCTAGAGGTAGGAAAATCACACGCCAAAAAATAGCAATCATCAAAGATTGCCGCCGCCGCTCCTGCTGACCGTCCGCCATTATTCATCGTTTCAATAACCTTCAAATTATCAGAATTAATAACTAGGCGATTGCAACCCGCACGTTGCGCTAATGAAAGACCGAATCTGAGAGCCCAAGCTTCCGCTGTTAGAGCATCGATGCAATGATCAATTTTCCAAGTACCCCTTGCAATAAACTTCCCTTTGTCGTTCCTCGGGACAGCCCCCGCCCTACCTTTAAGAAGATCATGATCAAAAAAAAGCGTCAACATTAAGTTTCACAAAACCCATCGGGGGACGAATCCAACCCCCTCTTTTCATAGAAGCCCTTGGACTGGAAGCAACAACATAATTAGTCGTAAGAGCTTGTATCCCCATTGAAATCTGTTTTGCATCTTGAATTCTCTACTTGTGCACTAATTTACGTCTTTTCCACCATAAATACCAAGACGTAATGGCAATCATCTCCCAAGTATTCTGGAACCACATAATAGATATATCTTGGTCAGACATGAGCAACAAAAACTCGAGGACTGCCTCTCCAGCACGATCAACTTCACAAGCTTGAGCAATGATCTCGTCTAAACCAAGCCTTCTCCAGACCTCTTTTGCCTTCTGGCATTGAAACAACATATGCTTTGTGTCTTCTAAATCAGAAGCACAACAAGGGCATAAAGGTGAAACTTTCATGTGTCTATTAGCAAGCGTAACACGGCATGGAAGAGTACCATGCAGCGTCAGCCAAATAAAAAATTTCACCTTCACTGGACAAGATAACTTCCAAATCTTACACCAAATTGGATTAAAGTTTGTTCGACCCATTCAATTAGTACGACGAAGTTTCCTTCCATGTTGATAATCCCACTCAACAAAATATGCAGATCGAACAGAAAAAATCCCACTCTTAGTATGACTCCAGGCAACAAAATCTAACATATCAAACTGAGGCAGAGGGATAGCAAGGACCCGCTGTAAATCAACAGGCCACAAGGTCTGTCTGATGAGATCCTCATCCCACCTGTTCGAAGAGGGGTCAATGAGATCGGACACTTTTGATAACAAATGTTGTCCCTTTGGAGTGATGACTTTCCTGTTAGCACAGTTAGGGATCCAAGCATCTTCCCAAATGTCAATTTTCTGACCATTTCCAACACGCCAAATATAGCCATGTTTGAAGGTATTAACTCCCGCCATAATACTTTGCCATGTGAAGGATGATCCCTTTTTTAACTTTGCGTTCAATAAATCTCCATCAGGAAAAAAGTTAGCTCGCAAAATGGTGGCACACAAGGAATCTGGGTTCTCAAACCTGTGGTGCGACAAATGCACTTTCCCCCCCTACGACCCGAAAAATGGATCGGGTTCCACTATCAAACAACACCGAATCAGAAACACAACAAAAGCATCCCCGTGCAATGCGGCAACAAACTATGTGGCAAATGCGTCGGAGATCAGAACAACGCACGCCCATAAAAAATATGGAGCTTCAAGGCCGAAACACATGTGAGCAACTGGAGGGGCCTGAATTCATCGGGTCGGTGGTACCCGTGGCTGAGGATGTTGATGCGGTGGTATCTGTGAGAGATAAGATTGATGAGATTCTCTTTGAGATACAACTTCGTAGCTTGTTTGGACGTTTGGAAGCGGTCAACCCTGGTTCTGGCAAGACGACTGTGGAAAAGTCTCTCGGGAGCAAAACCAGAAAAAGTGACGCCACACGAAAGATGTCCGCAACTGATTGATGGATGAATAACAATCTCTTGGTCGGTCCTTATGGCATGGCTTGTCTCCGTGGAATTGGCGGTGTTCGTGTACTTCGCCCGAGGTGCTCTCCTTAGGGGTTTCCTCTTTGTGATGTAGGAGCGTGGGGGTTAATGGTCGTTACGTGTTGCTTATTGTTGTAGGGATGATGGTCGCTCCCGGGGTTGTGATAGCCGAACGGGTCCAAAAGTCAGATTTTAGCCATTGGTTCTGACAACATGGTCATGTGAAGGGTCTGAAACTGGTTTCTTTTTTAAGAAACCTCGTGTGAGGGCAGGGGTTCTTGCATTTCATTAAAAAAAAGTGAGCTGGTTCAGTTTATAAGAAAAAAACCGGACCCAAAAACCTAACATCCCCAGCTAATCATAAAAAAACCGAATGAAACCCAAAAAGGGAAGAAAAAGGAAAAGGAGCCACTAGAGCCTACGTTGCGGCCGAGAGTGACGTGGTGCCGTCGCTGCTCCGTCAGCATCGCCCGGTCCATCTCCTTGACCAATTGATTTGCATGCTCACCAGTTGATTTCTATGGTAAGAAGGACTCGCGGCATTGCTTTGCTGGGCTGCTTAATACAGGCACAGCCGCACAGCTGCAGAATTCAGGCAGGCAGCACAGCACAGAGCAGTGCTGGCTATCTTGCCGTGCCTAGTTTGGCTTTGGGTCTTATTTAACTTATTAATTTGGATTAACTTTTGAAACCTGTTGACACTGTAATGCTGGTCAGCTCGATCGGCTGTTGCCTCTGCTCTGTTATCTTGCTTGATTTGCATGGTGCTGCGCTGAAGCCGTTGGTCACAAAAACACTATCTATATATAGGTTAATAGTAAAAAGGAAAGAAACATTTTTGTGGCGATAAGATTCTGTATAGGTAGGATAATAAAAAGGAAAGAAACGTTTTGGTGGCGATAAGAGAGATTCTCGTGGACATCCATCGCTGGCAGCGGATTCGGCGACCTGATTGCACCGTCGTGTTGGCTTTGCCTTTGGCTTATCTTAAACTAATCCTGATTCCAGAATGAAACCACTAAAAATGGCTAAACTAATCTAACCCTCACCCAACGAATCGGCGACCGCAAACAAAAATATCTACCACGGACGGGCCCACATGGCAGAGACGACCAAGATGGACGGGCCCAACCCGTTCCGCGCTTTCCGGGCACGTGAGCATTCCCAGCCGCCTGCCCACGTGTAATGCGACTGTCATCGGAGTGAACAATGCAGGCGTGCAGCCGTAGAAAATTAGTTGCTTGCTATAAGAGCAACTCTAGCAGACCCCGCTAAAGACGTAAATCCGCATAATATACGGGTTCGACCCAATTTTGCAGTTAGAATAGATCCTGTAAAGTGGCTCGGCCCGTAAAAATATTTACCACGCCTCGCAAACCGTCCGCCCCGACCAGTATATTTATGGGTTCGTGACGCGTTTGCAGGTCGAAACCCTATCCCGCCGCCGTCGAGCTCCGCAATTCCCCACTCCCCTCCTCACATTTCTCGCCGACGGCGAGCCCCTTCCGCCTCCAACCGTCATGTGGGGCCGCATGTGGAGCTCCGGACACGGCTCCAGGAGCATATCCGGCGGCGGCGGCGACCGAGCGCGAGCAGCGCGTCCGGTCGGACGGCGTGAGGAAGCAGACCAACCGCGGCTTCTCGCTGTTGCCGAGCTTCCGCATCCGCGAGACGGACGAATACGACCATCGACACAGCGTACGTCGTCCTCTGCCGCGGGTTCGTCCTCCGCGGCAAGATCTTCCTACGCCGGGAGCTCCTCCTCTTCCGGCGGGGGCCTTCTCCCCGTGAAGAGGGAGTGGTCGGAGGAGCCGGAGGAGATCGAGTTCGTCCCCGTCAAGGAGGAGCCCGAGGAGCTCGGCCGCCATTGCCGAGCGGAGCTTGCGCGAGGAGGCGGAGCGCCGACGCCACCAAGAGGAGCTTGAAGACCTCGTGTTCCAGCAGGCGGCCACGGCCAACCTCGCTGCCAAGGAAAAGGACGACAAGTAGCGGTGCGTCCATGCGGAGCAGAGGGAGAAGTACATCGACCTCAGCAGCTCCGCGTGAGGAGGATTGAGCTCCTCCACGGCATCGTCCATGGCCGCGAGCTCGCTGCCGTGAGATCCCACCCCCTCTAGTACTAGTACTGATGTAGTATGTATTATGAACTAGTGTTTGTAGTGTTTGATCATGTAAATATAGGTAGTATGTGATGAACTAGTATGGTGCAATTTCTCTCGCGAAACTATTTTTTTTCTAATTATGCAGTTTTATCTACGGTTTCTGTTCGGCCGCGCTCGTTCTTGACCCGCAAATGGGATATTCGTCAAACTACAAACGCGTTTCGCAGTTCGCGATTTTGCAGGTTCTGCTAGAGTTGCTCTAAGCATTTCTTATTGCGGGGGTGACCTGCATATTTCTTGCGACACGGACGTCAGAAATGTATCCCCAGGCGTAGCGGAAAGACCCAGTCGTGTGATGTGGTTGAACGGTACGTGTACGAGTGTGGTGCACGCCAAAAATTTTTTTGAACGAAATGTTAAACATTTGAAGTTAGATCTTTTCTGCTAAAAAAATCCTGATAATCAAATCTGCCATGCGAAAACTGATAACATTGCTATGCTTGCGTATACGATTTGCAATATTCTGTGATACAATTATCATATAGTGTACAAATTATCAGAAAAAATTGCCTTGTGTCTGACCGGGATCTGACGATAGATTTATATTAAGTTCCATATTTTATGATCAAGATGGTGGCTACAATTTAATTTAACTTGTTATGACCTTGGGAGGGGACGGCGAGCGTTTCCGGCCTCCGGCACGCCGTGGCGTGGCGCGGCCGAGAGCGATGCAGCGTTTCCTCTACGTACGTGGCCTCATGTGGCACCCACGTTAGTCAGCCGTCGCCTTCACGAACTGATTCGGATGCTTCGCGCTGAACCTGCACCTGCTACGTAAATATAATACACTACAGAAATGTCAAAAAGAAATTACGACGGATATCGAATTAAGCACATCTTTCTTATGGTAAGGTAAGATTCGAGGCATTTTGCTCTGCTGGGCTGGCATGCACACAGTGTACATACAGCCACAGCTGCAGGCAGAATCCCGGTCACTAATTGCTTGTCGTGCCTTGTTTGGCCTTGGTTTGGAACAGCCATTTTTACGAAGGATTCGGGTTTGCTTTTAAAACCCGGCGACACAAGGGTTCGCCTGTTTTATGTTATTCCTTCCATTTTTGTATATAAGATCACAAACTCAAATTATATGTATCAATGTAAAATTTAATGACTACTTTACAAATCGACTTTTCTTCTTGTTTATTGAGATCATTAATACTTTACATGCATGCAAAGAAATTGAGTGGATGAGGTAGCCGACTGACATTATGACTGCATGCATATAAATATTAAACAAGTTGTTAGTACGAGAAAATATTATTAATTTTGCCTCTATTACTGTTGGTGGCCTTATATAAATGCAAAAGATATATTTCATAGTGGTCTTGTATATAAAAATGAAGGGAGTACTTCTTTCTCTGTCCCGGGCGTCCTTCTTCAACTACAATTCACAGTGGCACTCAGGTAAGATGGCCTTCCGTACAATCTCTCTCTTCTATGGTAGCGTGTGCGCCGTTCTATGTTGTCGATTTGCCCAATTAAATGTTTGCCATATGTCGTCAAAAGTGTTTCATTGAATTCATAGATGGATGCAGATTCTACACTTATAATTTTCCCGTCACATACAATACATTGTCGCCCTAGAACTACGCAAATGCCCTATACATTTGCTACTACTCGAAATGTTGGTTAGCTCGATCCCTTGTGCTGTTGCTCCGTTAGGCAACTCTAACGCGGCTCATCAAATCACCTGCAAATGTTTAGACTGAACGGTTCAGACATTTTTTGCCATCCAACGCGGTCACCGGAATAGCTGGACCGGCACGGACATCCAAAATGTCCAAACCTAAACCAAATGAAGTGGAGGTTCAAGGACGTCTCAACGGCTAGCACATCGGACTCTGACCATGCGCACCCATCTAAAAAACCCTTTCCCACCGCGTCCACTCGCCCTCCGCGTCGCTTTCATGTCGGTCAAAGCGGAGGGGACGACTTCCCAGCCATACTAAGGCTAATCGGTCATTCACCTGCCCAACATCCACACTGGCATGGCGAATGAGAAGGCTACCATGGCCGCCTGCATTCAACCTGACGCTCCGCCTGCCCAGGATATTTAAAGCCCGTGGGAAATATCCCAAAACCATACCGCTTCAAGCACCTTCTCCCTTTGTTCTAGTCACCGGCTGACCGCCCCACCATCGCCCTTCCTTGCCTATCGCCCATCGTTGCGAAGGACCTCTCGCGGTTGGTGGAGATCGTTGTCGCCGCGCCGAGATCACGATCGAGTCTGCAGAGGACCATTGCCAGGCTCGCATTGCAGGCGGCTGACCTCCGAGCTCTCTGGAACAAAGCTCGGACGAGCCGGAAATGGAGGAGGAGCAGGAGGAGGAGGACGACCCCATGGAGATGGCGGAGGACGAGGAGCAGGCGCCCGCACCCATCTGCCGTGAGCGTTGATACGGAGCAACCGCCCCTTGAACGCGTTGGAAGCGGAGCCTGATGACGTGTCGGGCCATCACGACAACGATGCCAACGTCGACAGCTATGCGCCGGCACGCAACAACGATGAGGGCGAACGCAAAGTAGAGCCGGACGTGGGACACGTGCTAGAGTTCAATCCTTTTGCTATGTACTTCCTACGTTCCTAAATATAAGTCTTTTTAAACATTTTTAAATGGACTACAACATACGGATGTATGTAGACATATTTTAGACTGTAGATTCACTCATTTTGCTTCGTATGTAGTCACTTGTTGGAATCTCTAGAAAAACTTATATTTAGGAACGGAGGAGGGAGTCCACTTATTATTTGACGACCATGGTTGGATGACCTTTGCCCCTATATCAGTGTCTGTCTGCGGATGGATCTGTCCATATGCATATGATGAGATTTCTGCGTCGGGGGGTACGTCCCACGATCGGTGCCTTGATTAATTTTTGTTTGCTTGGTTCTGCGCCGCACCTGATCTTAATCAGTGCTGCTATTATTAGCAACACAAGTGGTAATAATAAGAAAGGGAAAGAAACGCTGATGTGACGATAAGAGAGATTCTGCTGGCACAGGTACAGCTGCAGAATTTTTGAGGCGACCAGATCGATCGCTCATCTACAGTACAGTGCTCTGTCGTGTTGGATTTGCCTTTGTGTTATCTTAAACTAATCCTGAATGAAACCACTGATAAGGATTAAACTAATCCTAACCCACTAATGTAATCCTTAACCTAACCAATCGGCGCGGCTTCATTTCATCATTTCTATATAGCCAACCAGCCGCACGAGCCGGCATCTCCTCGGGACTGAGATTCTTGACGCAAATAAAATATAAAATATCTTCCACCGGAGGGCCCACGTGGCAGAGAGAGACCGACCGCGACGGACGGGCCCAACCACCACGTGACCTTGACCTGCTCTCCTGTCCTGTCCAGCTGAGGCCTTTTCGGACACGTGACCATTTCCAGCCGTCTACGTGTCATGCGGCTGTCTGTCACCCGGAGTGAAGGTTCCGCCGTAGAAAATCGGCACGCTTGCTCCAAGCTCCACCGCGAGTCGACGAGCGATGACGGCCGCAGTTAAGCGCTCGACGGCGACGTGCAAATTGCTTGCTAAACGTACCCAGGAATGTGTCGTGTCGTGCGCGCGTGTGGCCCAACTGTTTTTTTTAGCATCAATACATAGACAAGCGCTCATATACACGCGCATACACTCACCCCTATGAACGCACACATGCACACCCTATCCTATGAGCACCTCCGAAAGACGGAGCTGGAAACTTATGATGATGCACGGGTGCGGTGCACGTCTGGTCCGAACGTTGACGATGGTGCCCATTTTCTGCAGTCTGCACCACATATTATTGACCTGCATTGTATTTGTATGTTGGGCCTGGAAAGTTTGACTCCTCTCGGCGAGCGTATAGAAATGCCACTGGGTTGTTGTTGCCTCAATAATTTGTCCGACTCGGTTTAATTAGCCTCCATGTGTCCATGTGGGTGAGTGAGAACCCATGGCCCGAATATCATAGTCAATGTGCTGAATTCATAAGAAATTGCATTTTTATATTGTGAAATGCGAGAAGCAATGAGTTGCCCGATCTATAATACTGACCCACTCGAAATGAATGACCAATGACCAACCTATCAAAAAAGGCAAATCACAAATGGCTGGCTTCACAGCCGCATCCACGTCCAAAATGTCCAGTACCGGTTGCATGGTGAAAGAGTACCGGAAGAGTGTGAAGCAGGCGTGGACCAGAGTGAAGACGTCCTAAGCCCACAGGCATATTGACCCGTTTAAAATAAATGTATTTTAAACGTGTTTTCAAATGTCACAATTTTTGAATCAACATTTCACACATACGTCTTCACAATATGTGCGGGCAGCAAAGTTTAATGAAAAAAAGAACCAGTTTAAAAATGTCGAGTACCGGTTACATGATGGAAGAGTATCGGAAGAGTGTGAAGCAGGCGTGGACCAGTGTGAGGATGTCATAAGCCCGTGGGCATATGAACCCGTTTAAAAATGACGTATTTTAAACGCGTTTTCAAATGTCAAAACTGTTGAAACAAAATTTCACGCATACATCTCCGCAATATGTGCGGGGCACAAAGTTTAATGAAAAAAAAATCAGTTTCTATTTTGCCTCGACGAAAAAGATAAATTTAAATGCTTCTAAATAGCGTTCCACAAACCTTTATTTTTGTCTTTTTTGCACAGGCCAGAATGAAAGTTACTTTTCCGCGAAACTTCCTGCGCACACATAGAATGTCAAGCTGTACGCGTGAGACATTTTTTCGATTTTTGTTAGCATTTAGAAATGAGTTTTCCGAAGGGTCCATTCATGTATTTTTTTCGCGTTGACCATCCAAATGTATGACCGATTATGTACTTATAGATGCTTAGATGTGCTCCTTTTTTTAGGTTTGTGTATTAGCTTTGTTTTTAAGTAAAACTTTAAAAAAATACTAACATTTACAATAATGTAATATATGTTGTGAAATTATATTAAAAATGATGAGTGTAATGGTATGCGGTATTGTAGATGTTCATAAATTTTTATGATGAAAATTATGAAGTTTGAGTTAAGATAAATTTATATAATCTATAAAGTAAATAGAAACAAAACTTGTACTGAAATACTTGGTCGTGTGCGCGAGGGTAATATGCGTCTCTGATCTATGTAGTTCATCGGAGCATAAAAGAAAGAAAATACTTATACTCTCTCCGATCCAAACTAATTGACACAGACTCTATAGTATAATTTTTATTTTATAATTATGTAGATGTTGTGTCGGTTAATTTGGATAATTATGTAGATGTTGTGTCGGTTAATTTGGACGTTGTAAAAGAGGCTACATCATCAATTAATTAAGATCGAACCGCTTGGAACAAGGGGATAGCTCTCTCAAAAGAAAATCAACAACTCAAAAAATATTTAATTAAGATCAGGATGAAGATATTTTGATTTAAATTTATTTTTTTGTTTACCCACACCAGCAGCAGCCAAGAGCCGCCGGATAGGGTCAGAGCAGACGCCAGCAGCGCGACAGTCAGGCCAGCCGAGGTGGAGACAGACAGACAAACCCGACGCCTTTTTCACCCCCACCCCTCGCCTCCCCCGAAATCCCATTCCAGCCCCCGGATTCCCTCCTTCCTTTCCCATTCCGTTCACCTTCCTTCCTCTCATAGTTGGTGGTGGCGCAAGCAGACGAACCATTCCGGATTGCTCGCCGCCGCCGCTGCAGACCGGTAGTCCAACCCTAGCGCGCTCGCCCGCAATGCCGGCCACCGACTCCTCCGCCTCGCCGGCGCACCACCACCACCACACCTCCTTCGGCCGCCACATCCTCTCGCTCCGCCACCGCGAGCACGGCCAGATCCACTCCGCCCCGCCCACGCCCGACCACGCCAACACCGCCAACCCCTCCTCCTCCCCCGCCGACCGCGAAGTCGACGCCTTTCAGCGCCACGCCGCCGAGCTGCTCCTCGACCTGCTCCCCTGCTCCCCCGACGCCGCCCCCGCCGACGCCAAGAACGCCCCGCCGGAGATCCTGTCGATAGCGTGGACCCAGCACCTGCTCGACTCCTTCCTCATCTGCCTCGAGGAGTTCCGCTCCGCGCTCCTCGGCGGCGGCCCCGGGGCCCTCGCGCGCCCCCCGCTCGACCGCCTCGTCGCCGACTTCTTCGACCGCGCCGTCAAGGCGCTCGACCTCTGCAACGCGCTCCGCGACGGCCTCGACCTGCTCCGCCAGTGGCGCAAGCACCTCGCCATCGCCGCCGCCGCGCTCGCCCCGCAGGGCGCCGCGTCCGACCCCGCCGCGCCGCTCGGGGAGGGCCAGATCCGCCGCGCCCGCAAGGCGCTCACCGACCTCACCATCCTCATGCTCGACGACAAGGACGCCGGCGGCGGGGGGCAGCGGAACCGCTCCTTCGGCCGGACGGGTAACGGCGGCAAGGACGCCGCCGGGGGCCAGAGCCGGGGGCACCACCGCCGCAGCAGCAGCGGCTCCGGCTCCGGCTCCGGCGGCTCCCACTTCAGGTCGCTGTCCTGGAGCGTGTCCCGCACCTGGTCCGCGTCCCGCCAGCTGCAGGCCATCGGGGGCAACCTGCCGGTGCCCCGCGCCAACGACGTCGCCGCCACGGGCGGCCTCGCCTCCGCCGTGTACACCATGGGCTCCGTGCTCTTCGTCACCGCCTGGGCGCTCGTCGCCGCCATCCCCTGCCAGGACCGCGGCCTCCAGGCGCACTTCGCCGTGCCCAGGAGCTTCCCCTGGGCCGGCCCGGTCACCACGCTCTACGAGCGCGTCCTCGAGGAGTCCAAGAAGAAGGACCGCAAGCACTCGTGCGGGCTGCTCAAGGAGATACACCTCATCGAGCGTTGGTCGCGGCAGCTCATGGAGATCACCGACGCCGCGCAATTCCCCCTGGACAAGGAGAAGGACGCCGAGGTGCGGGAGGCCGCGCAGGAGCTGGTGCAGGTGTGCGAGGCACTCAAGGAAGGGCTCGACCCGCTCGAGCGGCAGGTGCGCGAGATGTTCCACCGCATCGTGCGCACCAGGACGGAGATCCTCGACTGCTTGAGTAGGCCCAACACCGCCGAGTAGGCGAGCCGGCATGGATCATCATGGCAATGCTGTTTGGTTGAACATTGTGTGATATACTTAAAATGCAGGTGGTATGCTGATGGTCATCGTTCGCCGGTTGAAATCGAGGTAGCTTTCCTCTGCATAAGTTATACATGTGTCTTGATGCATAGAGGCCGGCGTGGCCGTATGATAAAATCGAGTCGTTTAGTTGTATTTGATTTATTCTTTGTTTGTAGCAGCTTGTGAATCCTTCTCTTATCTGGGCAGTGCTTGGTACTGACGGTCTAACACTATTGTTTTATTCTTGAAATCTGGTTTGGCTTGGTTTGGTTTGGTTTGGTAATGCCGCCCAACACTTAGGTGCTTGGTTCATGTTCATGATTGATTAGGGCTGTACAGGGCTTGTTGGCGCGATAGTTTCGACTTTGAGTGATCTATGCGATCCAGGTCCAGTTTAGAGTTGGACGCATGCTAACATCCTCTGTCGATGGTCATGGTGTCAATGATATGTTTGGGCAACCTTGATTGTTGGTCATGTATCCATAGTTTGTTGCACCTAGCATGCATTTGCCACTTAGACACAGATTATGAGTGGAGAATGGAGATAGCATTGCTCTGTTGTGTGCAGTACCGAGTGAAATTTTGGATATCTGTAAATGCATTTTGATCTGATCGCCAGATAGCATTGCTAGTACTGTATGAACCAGTTATGTTAAGATTACCTCTTGTTTTATTCTTCAAATCTGGGTTGGCTTGGTAATACCAAGCACTTGGGTGCAAGTGCTTGGATGCTGTTGGTGATTTGATCTGTACAGGGCTTGTTGGTACCAAGTTTGCGGCTGCGCGCTTAATTTATGTGATCTAGGTTCAGTTTAGAGTTGGGTGCATGCTAAGGTGCTCTGTTAATGGTCATGATTTCCATGAGCTGTTTGGGCAACCTTATTTGGTCCTGCACTCCTGCATTTGTAGTCGGCTGTGTACCTAGCATGCATTTCCTTTTGTTCTGTTCTCTGCAGTACCGTGTGAAGTTTTTGATCTGTAAATTTCATTTTGACTTGGTATGAAAGTCATGTGAAGATTGGTCTATTTTGTTTGGACAAAAGACATCTTTCTAATTATACAGATGCTTTGCGTCCGATGAAAACCAGTCCGATCTCTGTATGACGCTCATCTAAAACATATAACAAACACAATGGATGGTGCATATGCACCGTCGTATCAATATCGGACCAAATTTATCTTGCATATAGCACAACTCCTGTATTTGAGATTGGTTTGTTGGTGATATTAGATCAGGTGTAAATGTTGTGACCGATGTTCCTCTCGTTTGATTCATGTCTTTGGATTCACACAGCCTCGAATGTAAATGTTGTGACCGATGTTCCTCTTGTTTGATTCATGTCTCTGGATTCATAGAACCTCGACGGTCATTTAGAGAAATGCATGTATGGATGCAGACTTCTTTTGCAACTGGGTATCATGGGCTCGTGTAGGCCACACTAAATGGCGCGTGTGCGGTTTGCCCTTATTCTTACGTACATGATCTGAAGTGCACCGTAGCAGGTAGCCAATTCCTTGCAGTTGGCACTGCTACCTCCATAGCTTAGGGTTCATGGCTCGCTGAATCTGTATAGAAGTGCAGTCAGTTGGTGTTGCTAAGTAGTGTTTTTTTTCATATTTGTCTGCACATTCAGTTCAAAGGCTCTGCTAGTAATGTTTGGATGAAACCCAAGCAGGTTAAGATTGGTTAGGCTTTTCCCCTGTGCTGCTGATAGGCACCACCCAGTGCAACAACGTTTCCTTTTGCCGAGCAAAAATGACGCTGCATGAACGAGGCCGCTTGTTGCGGATCCATTTCTTACTGGGCAGGAACCAGGAAGCTGCCTCGCTTCCTCGTGTTCGTCCGTCTTGATCACGTCTGCAACTGCCAACTTCCATCGCCCCAACCACAGTTTCTTTGGGCGTGTTTGGTTGCCTGCATGAGGCCCGGCCTGGCTCGTGCAGGACGCAAACGGGCCGATTGGTTGCCTGCTTTTACTGTTCGGCCCGCATGGCACGAACCTTAAAGCACTCCTGGATCTGGCTTCCTGGGAACACTTGAATCGGCAGTTTCTTCAGGACCAGGCCCGACCGGTGCACGTGGGCGGCGGCGGTTGCACGCGCGCGGCCACGCTCGAGAAGCCGCGTTGCTTCCCGAAGCGCCGATAGTTATTAGCCTCACCATCCCTCGCCACTCCATCTCCCCACTCCCCCCCACTCTTCCAACTCTCACTGGCGGCAGCGGATCGAAGGAGAGCAAGAAGACCACCGGACTACATCACCAGCGAGCAGATCATCACCTGGTCCGCGGCAATGGCGGTAAACACTTCTCTGTTCATCATGCACTACTTTTTCGCGTTCGATCCGACGATAGATTCGATCCACGGCGGAGAGGGGAATGGGGAATAGAGGTAGATAAGCACAGCAGTTCATACGAGTTCATATGAGCTCATACTAGTTCATGCAAGATCGGAATAGAGCTAGATGCGGATGGAGTAGAAGGGGGATTGGGGGTATAGAACAGACACCGGCTAACCGCGGCGGCCGTCACCGGCGTGCGGAGCGGTGGGTCGAGTGGCTGGCCTTCATCGGGTCGTCGTCGCTGTCGGAGGAGTCGAGGTCGATCTGCCAGGTATGACGGCCTCGCTCTGGCACCCTCACTGGCATCTGCACCGGTTGTTCTTCCTCCTTAGGCTCCCCACCGATGACCGCTGGTGGCTCGATTGCCGTCTCCCAGTACACTGCGGCACGACGGTCATTAGGAGCCCAATAGTTCTTGTATTTGGACCACTTCTTCCTTTGTTTAGTGTCGTCGGAGACAGCCTGATTCATGGCCCAGCGAATGATGTCGACTACCATCGCGCCCTTCGTCGGGTTAGGAATCGGCTGTCGGGAAACGCAGTAATATCAGAAAAATTCCTACGCACACGCAAGATCATGGTGATGCATAGCAACGAGAGGGGAGAGTGTTTTCTACGTACCCTCGTAGACTGTAAGCGGAAGCGTTATGACAACGCGGTTGATGTAGTCGCACGTCTTCACGATCGACCGATCCTAGTACCGAAAGTACGGCACCTCCGCGATCTACACATTCAACTCGGTGACGTCCCGCGAACTCTAGATTCAGCTGAGTGTTGAGGGAGAGTTTCGTCAGCACGACGGCGTGATGACGGTGATGATGAAGCTACCGGCACAAGGCTTCGCCTAAGCACTGCAACGATATGACCGAGGTGGATTATGGTGGAGAGGGGCACCGCACACGGCTAAGGGATCAATGATTAGCTTGTGTGTCTATGGGGTGCCCCCTCCCTCGTATATAAAGGAGTGGAGGAAGGGAGGGCCGACCCTCTCTATGGCGCGGCCCAAGGGGGATTCCTACTCCTAGTAGGAGTAGGTTTCCCCCCTTCCCTAGTTGGAGTAGGAGAAGAAGGGGAAGAGGGAGAGAAGGAAAGAGGAGGGCGCCACCCCCTCCCTAGTCCAATTCGGACCAGCCCATGGGGGGAGGGGGCACTGTGGGCATTACTTGTTTTGCCCATATGTAGGTGTGTGGGCTGTTCCTCTTATACACCACACAAAATGTGTGGGCAGACCCCCTAACGCCCACACGTGTGGCACTTATCGGCGTCCAATTTTTTTTGAATACATGGTCAAGATTTTCCCTATACAATTTTAACATTTTTTGAATGCCTTAAAAAAACTAAAATTTAGGATTACATTTTTAAATACATTAAGAAATTCAAATTGTTGGATTAAAATTTTAAAATAAATGATCGAATTTGTCAAGACATGTCGTATATTTTTGGTATACATTTTTCATATACATGAGAAATATTTTTGCTATACACTTTTAACATTTTTAAATGCTTAGTTAACATTTTTAAAATGTTTACTATATTCATTTATGTAATATTTATTTGAAAGTATAAACAACAGTAAAAAAAGGAAAGCAAAAACATGGAAAACAATGAAAACAAAACTAGGCTGTCACCAGCACGCGCTTGGGCAGGCCCGTCTAGTGCCTTGCTTGACGCGAGTCTTCTTCCTTCAGACACCCGCAAGAAGCAAGGTATAGACGGCCAACTCCTATATGGCACCGTATGCGCCCATTAATGTGCAATTCGCAAACGGCACACACACCCATCCATTCTGGTCCGACCTATTTACATTTTGGCCGATGCTAGGCGCCGGCAGACCGGCGGAAGCGCGCCGGTCAGCTAATGACCGTTCGATCAAATTAATTTAATCCGTCCGATCGTACGTTACATGGGCCGGTCGTCCTTTTTCCTTGCTTATTATACTATATATTAATAAATCCACAAACCGTTATTACTCCATACTTCATGCGTTGCCGTACTTGACGCCAGAAAATAAGGAGATCGTTTATTCCTCCCACACTCAACGCTGGACGCCGGCCCTTGTGTGCGTCATCGGCCCAACGTCTCCAACCATGGCCGCTCGTACGTCGCGGCATAGGTGTCGGTGTCGTCCAACCAGCCGTCCCATGGTCTCACAACTTCGAGCATTGCGTGTCGCAGGAGTCGTCGCTCGTTGTAGCACCTAGTCGCCGCAGTAGTAGCATGCCACACGGCCGTTCCAGCGGCACCATGCACCACCGCGCAGCTCCTTTGGTGTCACCACTTGCACCATGGTCAACTCTGCCATCGCCGGTTGAAGCTTTTTCTATTGCTGATTGTAGCTTTTTTGGATGCCCGTTGTAGCTTTCTTTGGTCTCAGTTGCAGCTTTCCTCACTGTGGTCGCAGCTTTCCCTATCACTGATCGCCGCCGTCGCTTCACCAGTTGCAGCTCCATCGTGGGATGGTTGCATCTTGTCATAGCAAGGTTGCAACATTCCCCATGGTGTCGTAGTGGCCGGGCGCCCTCGTCGCCAGTGGTCGCCGTTCGCAAATCCGCCCTTGCTAGTCAAGTAGGAAGTAGTCGCCCCGTAAAAAAACGCCGCCGTCTTGTAGCAGACCGACACCTATGTCATTGCAGGACCTAGTAGCCGCCATCGTAGCACATCCGTTACTGCATCGGCGTGCCGCCGGCCGCAGCACTCAACGTCGCCGCTCACACCATCGGCGCATTCAGTTGAAGTTTTTTCTCACACCGGATGAAGCTATTTTCATGCCGGTTGAAGCATTTTTCATAAGTTGAAGCTTTCCACCGTCCGGATTGAAGCTTTTTTCATCAATTATTGAAAGCTTGTTCTGTAAACGGTTGCAACATCTTTCGTTTTGGGTTGCTAGAGCCTCTGGCTTACAAGGAATGATAAGATCTTCAGATGGGCTCCGATTCATCTAGCTACTTGGAAATTCTACCTAAAAGAAAGTCTACAGATCACTACTTTTCAACAACCACGTTGATCAGTAATTGGATAACACTTCATCTGTAATCATTACGATGTTTTATAGAACCGGTATTGGTTGACATTCTTGCTCGGACATGGCATGTCATGTAATATTTGTACTTTGTTGCATTTTATAATGAAAATTGCCGTAGAACGATTGTTCTACGGTTTCGGCTCAAAAAAACCTTCTTTCGTTTTGCAGTGCCCAATTGAAACTTTGTATATCTTCCGGTTGAAGCTTTTACACCTATGGTTGAAGCTTTTTAAGTAACGGTTGCAGCTTTGTTTTGTTTTACACCAATTGAAACTTTGTATATCTTCCGCCGTGACTATTTCCTCCCTTTTTCTTCTATTTCGCGTGATGTTTTTTACATTGTTTATATTTTTTTGTCTTTTTTAACTATTTTCTTTTTTCTTCTCTTTTTTCCTTTTCTTTTTTCCTTTTTCAAAATGCATGAACTTCGTTCAAAATAAATGAAATTTTTATCAAAATTGATGAACTCTTTGCAAATTTGAGAACTTTTTTCCAAAATCACAGAACTTTTTTCAAATTCAATGATCTTTTTGCAAAATTGATGAACTTTGTTTCAATATCTATGATTTTTTTTTTCAAAATCGATGAACTTGGTTCAAAATTTGATAAACTTTTTTCAAAGTCGATGACTTTTTCTCATAATTAATATTTCTTTTTCAAAATCGATGTTTTTTTTTCAAATTCGTGTACTTTTTCGGAAACTCATGAACTTTTTTTCACTTTTGCGTACATTTCTAACCCTTTTATGAACATGTTCAACTGGTCAACCAACGAGATGCGAGCGAGCGAACAAATGTTTGGCCTCTTGTTCCGGGGGGAGTCTCCCATATATTCTCATTATTTTTTCATTCCAGCGTCGCGTTCGATTGAAGCAAATGATTTAATGGGCCGACCCACTAGGTGCGCCTTTGAGCGTCAATACCTTGACCCGACGCTAAGAGCGTTATTTAGTAGCTCTCGTATAGATACGCCACATGGAGACTAGGATTGGCCGCGACCTAGCGTCTCGTTCAGCCGCGATCATGTTAACGGGGCGCGGTCCGCTATGAAGGAAATATGCCTTAGAGACAATAATAAAGTTATTATTTATATTTTTTATTCATGATAAATGTTTATTATTCATGCTAGAATTATATTGATCGAAAACTTAAATATATGTGTGAATACATAAACAAATACCGTGTCCCTAGTAAGCCTCTACTAGACTAGCTCATCGATCAAAGATGATTAAGGTTTTCTAACCATGGACATGTGTTGTCATTTCATAACGGCATCACATCATTAGAAGAATAATGTGATGGACAAGACCCACCGGTTAGCTTAGCATAATGATCCTTCAGTTTATTGCTATTGCTTTCTTCATGTCAAATACTTATTCCTTCGACTATGAGATTATGCAACCCCCGGATACCGGAGGAATACCTTATGTGCTATCAAACGTCACAACATAACTGAGTGATCATAAAGATGCTCTACAGGTATCTCCGAAGGTGTTTGTTGAGTTGACATAGATCGATATTAGGATTTGTCACTCTGAGTATCAGGGAGGTATCTCTGGGCCTGATACGTCTCCAACGTATGTATAATTTATGAAGTATTCATGCCATGTTTACAATAATTCTATATGATTTTGGTATGATTTGATTAGAACTAACCCGGACTGACGCTGCTTTTAGCAGAACTACCATGATGTTGTTTTTATGCAGAAATAAAAGTTCTCGGAATGAGCTGAAAATTTACGAAGACTATTTTTGGAAAAATATAAAAAATACTGGAGAAAAAAGATACCAGAGAGGAGACCCGGGGTAACCACAAGGGTGGATGGCGCCCTCTATCTTGTCGTCACCTCGTGGGTCCCCTTGACTTGTCTCTGACGCCAAACACTCCTGTAAATCCCAAAAACTCCAGAAACAAAACCTAGATTGGGAGTTCTGCCACCGTAAGCCTCTGTAGGCACGAAAAAACAATCTAGGCCCTCTCTGGCACCATACCGGAGGGGGCCATCATCACCGGAGGCCATGGAGGAGGATCCCGGAGGGGGCCATCATCACCATGGAGGCCAAGGACCAGAGGGAGAACCTCTCCCCATCTAGGGGGGATGTCATGGAGGAGGAAGCACAAGGGAGAGACTCTCTCCCCCTCTCTCTCGATGGCGCCGGAGTGCCACCGAGGGAACCATCGCCGCGGTGATCGTCTTCATCAACATCACCATCTTCATCACCATCCTCATCTCTTTTACGCGGTCCACTCTCCCATACCCCGTTGTAATCCCCTACTTGAACATGGTGCTTTATGCCACATATTATGATCCAATGATGTGTTGCCATCCTATAATGTTTTGAGTAGATTTCCTTTGTCTTTTGGGTTGATTGATAATCTCGATTGGTTTGAGTTGTATGTTTTATTTTGGTGCTGTCCTATGGTGCCTTCTGTGCCGCGCACACGTGAAGGATTTCCGTTGTAGGGTGGTGCAATACGTTCATGATTCACTTATAGTGGGTTGCTTGAGTGACAGAAGCATAAACCCGAGTAAGGGGGTTGTTGCATATGGGATAAAGGGGACTTGATACTTTAATGCTATGGTTGGGATTTACCTTAATGACCTTTAGTAGTTGCAACTGCTTGCTAGAGTTCCAATCATAAGTGCATATGATCCAAGGAGAGAAAGTATGTTAGCTTATGCCTCTCCCTCATATAAAATTGCAATGACGATTACCGATCTTGTTAACAATTGCTTAGGACAATTCCACACACCGATCCGTCATTATTCCATACTCGCTATTTATAATATATAATATCATATTCTAACTTTATGTTAACAACACCTACTTTTATATTTTAGTTCTCCGATATCATGCAAAGCTATCCTCTTCATACCCACAACATAGTTTTATTTCTCGTTTCTAGATGGAAGCAAACTTTTGGTGTACGTAGAGTCGTATCAGTGGCAGATATGACTTGAGAGAATATTGATCTTACCTTTAGCTCCTTGTGGGTTCGACACTCCATACTTATCATTTCCACCTTTGGAAATTTCCATGATGATTCCTTGCACTAACCGATAGATAGGCCGATACACCTACAATCCCCTACATCTGGTAGCCCATCATGGAAAGGATTCCCACAACTTACTCAACTATGCCAGAGCCCATAATAGATTGTGGCTGCACACGGAAGTTTCTAGCATGAATAATCTTATGATCCCTTTGAGCCTAGGTGGCATTCCATAGGATGATCACACGGGTACTCCAGGATATCCTAGGACAACGCTGGATTGCTCCAGGTGCCCAGACAACCACTGGGTGCTCCAGAGTGCCTCAACCAATCCACCCAGACGTGCATTAAAGCAGCCACCTTAGGTTAAACCTTAGTTAACAAACTCTCACATCTTTCATGAATTCTCTCAAACCAATCCACGTCTACGAGCATAGCAAAGAAGTATGAGCCTAACGTAATAGTAACACCCAGGGTTTGAAGTAAAAGGCAATAGGTTCTACCTCATCAACTACTTCCCAATACCCACATGTTATCAAGTCCTAACCATGCAGTGTTTGAGGTTTGAAACTAATGTATAAAAATTGGGTAATAAGGGGATATGATCAAAGTGTTACTTGCCTTGCTGACGATCTGAAAACCCTAGTGACTCATAGAAGCAAGCCTCGCACTCCGGAAACTCTATCGTGAACAAACAATAGCATACATGAGCACTCAGGCATAAGATGCAAAGGTAAAGATCCAAACTGAAAGTTCAAGTGAAGAGCTTCAATTTGCAAAAAGAATCAATCGAATCGGAGTCACAAAACTCAAACTACGATCAAAAGAAGTTCAAATTCAAATCAGCTTGAAACCAAATTTTAATTTGTTAAAATCATGTTCAAGTTGATTATCTGGAAAGAGGGGAACAAGACGAAGATTTTAGCGTTGGTTTCACTGGATTTGGACAAACGAGAAAAAAGTAACGAGCGTTTGAAGATCAGGGACTAATCTGTGATAAAAATATTCGCGGACAGGCGCCTCGCCGAAATAAACAGAAAAAGAAAAATCCAACGAATGAGCGTCCGCTAACAGAGACTAACGAACGAAAATCGTCCGTTAAAGCAATCAAACCGGTGAACGTTCGCTATTTAACCTAATAAAATAAAAAAACCGATCTAATCTAAACCGAAAAGAATGAAAGAAAACCGGGGAAACGGAGCAGTTTTTACCGGTTAACCGCGGCGGCGAGGTTAACGGCGGGGCGGCGGGATCCGGCGGCGTCGAGGGGGAGCGTCAGCGTCGTTGGCGGCATGGTGCGGCGGCAGGCGGCGCGGCTGCTGCTGCTGTTGGAGGCGGCGACAGCGGCGATGGTGGTAAGGCGGAGGGGGCGGCGGGGCTCGGCTTATAAAGGCCCGAGGGGGGGCCTCGGCTTGGGGAGGGGCGAGCGGAACGGGCGTCCGAGCCGGTCTCCCCAGGCGGCGGCTGCGCGAGCGACTCCTCCCGCGCAGGAGGAAGGCGGCGCGGGGCTGCTGGGTTGGCTCGGCTGGGCCTTTGGCCCAGTCGGGCGGAGAAGATTTATTTTTTTAAATAAATTTTGCCCGAAGAAAAATCCTAATAAACTATAAAAAAATTCATAAAATATCAGAAATAATTTTCACCGTCCAAACCTAATATTTAGGACAAGATGAACATTTTTCTGGCCTA
This sequence comes from Triticum urartu, assembly GCF_003073215.2. Taxonomy (NCBI): domain Eukaryota; kingdom Viridiplantae; phylum Streptophyta; class Magnoliopsida; order Poales; family Poaceae; genus Triticum; species Triticum urartu. The sequence goes on from NC_053023.1 coordinate 738,571,348, forward strand.
AAATGCAATTTTCAAAAATGCATATTTTTCTAATTCACATAAAATAACAAATAAAAATACGAATAAAATAATAATTTTATTTTGAAATTTCTTCTCCAATATTCCTCTCTTTTGAAGAAATCATTTTATCTTCTCTCATTTATTTTTATTATTGGAAATAATTGAAGAGAAAAATATTAAAATCAAATTGATCCTTTTTTCAAATTTGAAAAAAATCTAATATGAAAATATGTGAAATCTCCAACTCTCTCATTGGGTCCTTGAGTTGCTTAAGATTTCTAGGATCACAACCAAAATGCAAATAAAATATGATATACATATGATGTCCTATGTATAACATCCAAATTGAAAATTTGAGATGTTACAGCATAAACTGGGGTTTAAACTTCTGTCACTCTCGCAACCCATCATCTAATTGCTACTCCAGAATGCATTCCCTTAGGCCCAAATATGGTTAAGTGTCATGTAGTCGACATTCACATAACACCACTAAGGAAATCACAACATACATACTATCAAAATATCGAACACATATCAAATTCACATGATTACTTGTAACATGATTTCTCCCGTGACCTCAAGAACAAAAGTAACTACTCACAAATGATAAACATGTTCATGATCAGAGAGAGGTATTAAATAGCATAATGGAGCTGAACATATAATCTTCCACCAAATAAACCATATAGTAATCAACTACAAGAGGTAATCAACACTACTAGTCATCCACAAACACCAATCTATAGTTCCGGTAACAAGATTGAACACAAGAGATGAACTAGGGTTTGAGATGAGATGGTGCTGTCGAAGATGTTGATGGAGATTGCCCTCCCCAAGATGGGAGAGCTGTTGGTGATGATGATAACGATGATTCCCCCTCCGGGAGGGAAGTTCCCCGGCGGAATCGCTCCGGCGGAGGGCAAAAGTGCTCCTGCCCAAGTTCCGCTTCGAGTCGGCGACACTCCATCCCGAAAGCACTCTCTTTATTTTTTCTAGGTCAAAATGATTTATATACCAGAAGATGGGCACTAGAGGTGGGCTGAGGAGGCCACAACCCACCAGGGCGCGCCTGGACTGCCTAGCGCGCCCAGGTGGGTTGTGCCCACCTGGTGGCCCCCTCTAGTAGTTATTTGCTCCAGTAATTCTTATATATTCCATAAAAAATCCCCATCAAATTTCAGCTTGTTTGGAGTTGTGCAGAATAGGTGGCCTGACGTAGCTTTTCCAGATCCAGATTTCCAGCTGTCGGAATTCTCCCTCTTGGTGTGTACCTTGAAATTATGAGAGAAAAGGCATTAGAATTACTCCAAAAAGCATAATTATGGATAATTTTTTTATAAATAACAGTAAGAAAACATGATGCAAAATGGATGTATCAATGACCACAACACAACGATGGAGATGAAGGTGTCGAGCCGGTGACGATGGAGATCATGACGATGCTTTGGAGATGGAGATCAAAAGCACAAGATGATGATGGCCATATCATGTCACATATTTTGATTGCATGTGGTGTTTATCTTTTATGCATTATTTTGCTTAGTACAACGGTAGCGTTATAAGATGACCCCTTCACTAAATTTCAAGGTAAAAGTGTTCTCCCTGAGTAGCACTATTGCTACAGTTCGTCGTGTTGAGACACCACGTGATGATCTGGTGTGATAGACTCTATTTCACATATAGCGGGTGCAAGACAGTTTTGCACATGTGGAATACTTGGATTAAACTTGACGAGCCTATCATGTACAGACATGGCCTTGGAACACTGGAGACCTAAAGGTCGAATGCGAATCATATAGTAGATATGATCAACATAGAGATGTTCACCATTGATGACTACCCCATCTCACGTGATGATCGGACATGGGTTAGTTGATTTGGATCACGTATCACTTAGATGACTTGAGGGATGTCTATTTAAGTAGGAGTTCTTAAGTAATTTGATTAATTGAACTTAATTTACCATGAACTTAGTCCTGATAGTATTTGTATATCTATGTTGTAGATCAATAGCTCGCGATATAGCTCCTTTTTTTTGATATGTTCCTAGAGTAAAGTTGAAAGATGATGGTAGCAATGATGCAGACTGGGTCCATGATCTAAGGATTATCCTCATTGCTGCATAGAAGAATTATGTCCTTGATGCACCGCTAGGTGACAAACCTATTGCAGGAGCAAATGCAGACATTATGAACGTTTACAGGCTCGATATGATGACTACTTGATAGTTTAGTGCGAAATTCTTTATGGCTTAGAACCGGGACTTCAAAAACATTTTGAACTCCGCGGAGCATATGAGATGGTCTAAGAGTTGAAATTGGTATTTCAGACTAATGCCCATGTCTAGAGGTATGAGACCTCTGACAAGTACTTTGCCTACAAGATGGAGGAGAATAGCTCAGCCAGTGAGCATGTACTCAGAATTTCTGGGTACTACAATCACTTGAATCAAGTGGGAGTTAATCTTCCAGATAAGATAGTGATTGATAGAGTTCTCTAGTCACTATCACCAAGCTACTAGAACTTTGTGATGAACTATAATATGCAAGGGATGACGAAAACAATTCCCAAGCTCTTCGCAATGCTGAAATCGATGAAGGTAGAAATCAAGAAAGAGCATCAAGTGTTGATGGTTAACAAAACCACTAGTTTCAAGAAAAAGGGCAAGGGACAGAAAGGGAACTTCAAGAAGAATAGCAACAAGTTACCGCTCCCATGAAGAAGCCCAAAGCTAGACCCAAGCCTGAAACTGAGTGCTTCTACTGCAAAGGAAATGATCACTGGAAGCGTAACTGCCCCAAATACTTGGCGAATAAGAAGGATGGCAAAGTGAACAAAGGTATAATTGATATACATGTTATTGAAGTGTACTTTACTAGTGTTCATAGTAGCCCATGGGTATTTGATACTGGTTTAGTTGCTAAGATTAATAACTCGAAACAGGAGTTACAAAATGAACAGAGACTAGTTGAGGACGAGGTGACGATGTGTGTTAGAAGTGATTCCAAGGTTGATAAGATCACCATCGCATACTCCCTCTACCTTCGGGATTAGTGTTATTTGGTTTCTGCGTTGAGCATGAATATGATTGGATCATATTTATTGCAATACGGTTATTCATTTAAGTCAGAGAATAATTGTTGTTCTGTTTACATGAATAAAACCTTCTATGGTCATACACTCAATGTAAATGGTTTATTGAATCTCGATCATAGTAATACACATATTCATAATATTGATGCCAAAAGATGCAAAGTTGATAATGATAGTGCAACATATTTGTGGCAGTGTCGTTTAGGTCATATTGGTGTAAAGCGCATGAAGAAACTCCACGCCGATGGACTTTTGGAATCACTTGATTATGAATCATTTGATACTTGCGAACCATGCCTCATGGGCAAGATGACTAAAACTTCGTTCCCAGAACAATGGAGCGAGCCAATGACTTATTGGAAATAATACATACCGATGTACGCGGTCTGATGAGTGTTGAGGCACGCGGCGGGTATCGTTATTTTCTGACCTTCACAGATGATTTAAGCAGATATGGGTATATCTACTTAATGAAAGACAAGTTTGAAATGTTTGAAAAGTTCAAAGAATCTCAGAGCAACATGGAGAATCATCGTAACAAGAAAATAAAGTTTCTACGATTTGATCACGGAGGCGAATATTTCAGTTACGAGTTTGGCCTTCATTTAACACAATGTGGAATAGTTTCACAACTCACGCCACTCGGAACACCATAGCGTAATGGTGTGTCCGAACGTCGTAACCGTACTTTATTAGATATAATAGTGCGATCTATGATGTCTCTTACCGATTTACCACTATCGTTTTGTGATTATGCATTAGAGACAGCTGCATTCACGTTAAATAGGGCACCATCTAAATTCGTTGAGATGACACTATATGAACTGTGGCTTGGCAAGAAACCTAAGCTGTCATTTCTTAAAATTTGGGGTTGCGATACTTATGTCAAAAGGCTTTCAGCCTGATAAGCTCGGACCCAAATCGGAGAAGTGCGCCTTCATAGGATACCCTAAGGAAACAATTGGGTACACCTTCTACCACAAATCCGAAGGCAAGATCTTTGTTGCCAAGAATGAAACATTTCTACAGAAGGAGTTTCTCTCGAAAGAAGTGAGTGGGAGAAAAGTAAACTTGATGAGGTAATTGTACCTTCTCTCGAATTGGAAAGTAGCACATCAGAGGAATCCGTTCCTGCGATGCCTACACCAATTAGAGAGGAAGCTAATGATGATGATCATAAAACTTTAGATCAAGTTACTACTGGACCTCGTTGGTCGAACAGAGCATAATCCGCACCAGAGTGGTATGGTAATCGTGTCCTGGAAGTCATGTTACCAGACCATGGCGAACCTACGAACTATGAAGAAGCTATGATGAGCCCAGATTCCAATAGATGGCTTAAGGCCATGAAATCTGAGATAGGATCCATGTATGAGAACAAAATGTGGACTTGCCCAATGATAGGCAAGCCATAGAGAATAAATGGATCTTCAAGAAGAAGACTGACGCTGATGGTAATGTTACTGTCTACAAAGCTCGACTTGTTGCAAAAGCTTTTCGACAAGTTCAAAGGGCTGACTACGATGAGACTTTCACACCCGTAGCGGTGCTTAAGTCCGTCCGAATCATGTTGAAAGTGCGTTATATCGACTAGAGGGGGGTGAATAGGCGATTTTTATGAAATTCTTCACTGAGGAATTTGCCAGTGAGGAAATTCCTTAGCGAAGAACTACTAGCAGCGAAATAAGTACTCAAAGGTAAACAAAACATAATACAAGCATAGTCATCATGATGAAATGAAGACAGGCACAGAGTACAGGAAGCGTAATCACAGGATAACACAGGATGAAGACAAACAGACTGAAGAAATTGAACTGAGGAAATTGAGAAAGTCTTTAGTTAAAGTCTTCAAACACATATATGAACAAACATACAACACAGTTATGAGGAAATGAAAGAGTTGAGGAAATAGAACCAGTAAGCTTGGTGAAGACAATGATTTGGTAGACCAGTTCCAACTGCTGTCTCAGTTGTACGTCTGGTTGGAGCGGCTGAGTATTTAAACTCGAGGACACACAGTCCCGGACACCCAGTCAAGGACACTTAGTCCAAGACACCCAGTCCTCACCGTATTCTCCTTGAACTAAGGTCACACAGACCTCGTCCAATCACTCGTGGTAAGTCTTCAGGCGACTTCCAAACCTTCACAAACTTGGTCACCCGGCGATCCACAATTCCTCTTGGATGCTCTAGACCATGACGCCTAACCATCTGGAAGAAGCACAGTCTTCAAAGGTAACAAGTGTCGGATCCACTCAGGATCAATCTCTTCAGTGATGCTCAATCACTTGGGGTTTGTAGGTGTTTGGGTTTTTGGTTTTTGGTTTTTCCTCACTTGATGATTTTTGCTCAAAGTCCTCGGTGGATGGGTTGCTCTCAAATGACAAGTTTCGGTTTCTCTCGGAGCATCCAACCAGCTAGTGGTTGTAGGGGGCGGCTATTTATAGCCTAGGGAGCAGCCCGACATGATAAGACATAAATGCCCTTCAATGATATGACCGTTAGATGGATAGATATTTTGGAACAGCTGGCGCATAACACAGCAACGGTCGGAATTTTGAGTACCAAAATCCTCAGGGCTATCATGTTCCTCACTGTGTAGGCAATCCACACTGGCGAATTCCTAACTCCTCAGTCAGGACAAATTCCTCAGAGACCAGAAGAACTTCGTCTCTGTCACTGAAGAAATCGACTGAACTGTATGAGATTTCCAATGGCTTCACTCGAAGGGATTGGTAGGTGTAGGATTTTGAGTTGAGCATCACATGGAAATTTTTCCTTAGTATTTCCTCGACCCCCTTTAACAGTATGGTGTTTCCTATGACTCAAGAAAGAGAAAAACAAAACTATGAAAACGAAAGTCTTCAAGCTTCATATTCCTCGCATGAATATCAAGTCTTCACGGACACACCAATTTCTTCACTTTCAAAGTCTTCATGAAAGTCTTCAGAAATACCAAAATCTTCACTCGAAGATATTCATTTTTAGGGGTCGACTTTTCCTGTAAATATCAAACTCCTCATAGACTTATAGACCTGTGTACACTCACACACGCATTAGTCCCTTAACTTATAAGTCTTCAATACACCAAAATCACTAAGGGGCACTAGATGCACTTACAATCTCCCCCTTTTTGGTGATTGATGACAATATAGGTTAAGTTTTCAACAGGGATAAACATATGAAGTGTAAATACTGATACTGAGGAATTTGATTGCAAGATATAGAAGAACTCCCCCTGAAGATGTGCATAGTGAGGAATTTGCTTTTGAAGCAATGCACACTTGAAGAGTTGAATCATGGAGATCTCCCCCTATATCTTGTAATTCACACATGCATTTAACATATAATATGAAGAATTTGAAATGCATGATGAAATATGGTGCCTGATGAAATTCAGCATGCGTGCAATAATATTAACGAGGAATAAGCATGCAGAAAAGAGTATCAGAGGATAGTGCATCAAAAGTATCAGAGCACCATTGGGTTTAAGATTACAACTCGATCCAATAAAGTTTCAGAAGAACGAGAGTTGTAACTTAGCAAAAAAACATTGTATATGGGCGATAAAATAGACCCGCTTGAAGACTAACTCAAATTTCTCCCCCTTTGTCATCAAATGACCAAAAGGATCGAAACTGAGGACTAACGCTCCTGAAGATAATCAAGTTGATGAAGGAGCACCGGTGTTGTTGGGGTCGTTGGTTGATGTAGGGCCTGCCGCAGTGTCGTCTAAATCTTCATGTTCATCAGTGTCGCGCGATGAAGAATATGAGCTGGCCACCAGAGAAGGAACCTTGACCTTCTTGAATTTCTTCGATGGAGGTGCAGACCAGTCAAAATCTTCATTAAGACCCATGTTCTTCAGATCTTCTTCACCATACAGATGAGACAGGATTATCCAGGTGCGACCGAAGACTTGATGGAGGTAGTAGTGGTTTTTCTTCACTGCATTGTGTGTGGCAGTCATGTTGTGAAGAAGTGAACCAAACTGACGCTTAACCCATTCGTGATTTCGATCCATCTTCTGGTGAAGATTAAGCAGAAGTTCACGGTCTGTCATCACGCGCGGTGCAGTGGCTTGAGGAGTGGACTTGGGAGCATTGGCAGAGTCATGTGTGGCAGAGTCATCATTGGTGGAATAAGATGCAGCTTTGCGAAACTGACCATCCAATGGACGAATGCCTTCATCAATTACAGCTGGTGCCTTGCCCTTTCCATCAACTGAGGAATATGTCTGCTTGAGGACTTCAATTGGGGGCAAGTAGCTGAGATGATTCTGGAAATCAACTTTGTAGTTGAGTGAAGACCTTGTCCTAAGGAATCTCATGATCCAAGGTGCATAAGGCTTCAGCTCAAACAAAGACAGTGCAACATTTGGCCATAGTCTGCATGAAGAAATCATGATAGTTGACAGGAATGCCATGAACGATGTTGAATACCAGATTCTTCATGATGCCAACAATTTCCTCATCAGATGAGTTGTGGCCTTTGATAGGACTGATTGTCCTCGTAAGAATACGATAGACAGTTCTGGGCACGTACAACAATTCCTTCACGAGGAATTTTGTTCGTGGTGCCTGACCTGGTTTCAAAGGCTTCATCAGCACTTGCATGTAATGATGTGTGAGCTCAGGTTCACTGTAGATGCAGCGAGCTTCTTCAAGGGGAGGACTGAGTGGTAGAGCACGAAGCAATTCAGAGGCTGGTGCAGTGTAGTGAGTGTTTTCAGACATCCAGTCCAGCACCCATGAATTCACATCTTCAGCATTTCTGGTGATGTGCAGCGTTGCATAGAATTGAAGAATCAGTTCTTCATTCCAATCGCAGATGTCAGAGCAAAAATTGAGTAGTCCAGCGTCGTGAAGAACACTGAGGACTGGTGCGAAGCACAGCAGAGATTCCATATCCACGTGAGGAATATGCTCATGGTAGAAAATCTTCTCCTTGTTGAACAGCATCGAGGAATAGAAATTGGCTTGACTAGCAGTCCAGAAACGCCTCTTCCTAATGCGAGCAGAGTCATATGGGTTATAATCTTCGAAGAATACATGCTCGCCGAAGAAATCATCAGCCTTGAACTTTTGCTTGCGTGAGAATGGATCCTTTGGCTTTGGCAGAGGAGTGTCAGTGAGTTGCATCACGACCTCAGGAATCTCAATCGCAGGTTCTTCAGGCTGAGGAATTTCTGGTTCTTCCTCAGTGGCAGTCTGCGTAATTGGTTGTTCAGCAGCAGTAGTTTCTTCAGTGCTAGTGGCTGGAATTTCCTCATGGACAGATGCAGTGGGATGAGTTTCTTCAGAGCCCATGTGAACAGTTTGTGTGGGGGACTGAGGAATTTGCTGTAGAGGGGTGAACATTGGAGAGTTTGGATGCTGACTTTCCTAGAATTCATCACTGATTACGGGTGTGGAGCAGCCAATGTCCACATCTTCATCTTCCATTTCTTCAACGCCAGCCTCTTCAGCTGTGAACTGAGGCATAGGCGAGGAGATGATAGGTGTTGAAGGGATCACATCCACTTCAATTTCTTCATCCAACGGTTCAGACGAAGCAGCAGAAGGAGTTTCTTCATCAGATCCGCTGGGGATCACATATTCTTCATCAAAAGGAACAAGGTCCTTTGATGGCCTGGTTGAGATGGGAACAACATCAATCGGATTTGCAAATGATCTTGTCATAGGCTTCATTTTCTTCGGAGCTGAAGAATCTGAAGCAGCTGATGCTTTCCTTTTCTTTACTGCAGCACGCTCTGCAGCGTTGGTTTTCTTCACATCTGATGCAGATGGAAGGATTGGAGTTGAAGTTGGTGCAGGAGCAGCTGAGGAATCTGGTTGATTTTCTTCAGGCACAACTGATGCAGTTGCCCTGAGTTCTTCAGTTTCTTCAGGCACACCACTAGTGGGTGCCCTGGCAATTTCTTCAGTGGCTGGAATGCAGTCATCAGCCCTGGAACTCACATTTTCTTCAGTAGCCTGATTGTCATCAGCGGTGCTAGCATGTTCTTCAGTCGGCTGAGCAGATGCTTCAGCCTGAGGAATTTCCTGTTGCGTTGGGGCAGCAACATTTGAAGTGAACTGTTCAGTTATCTTTACGAATCTAACTTTGGCTCCTTGCCAATTAGCATAGTAGGCTTGGAAGTCATCGCTGAGGGTTTTGATTTCAGATTGGATTTTTACAAGTTCATCAGTGGTCATAGAAACAACGTTGTTCTTCAGGTACTTCTCCTTTCTGTACTGGGCCTTCTTGATCTGTCTGGCCTGATCATATTTCCATTTCTCCTCTTGGATGAAATGAGTCAGCATGTGGTTTTGACCAGGCGTCAGCTTGAAGTCAGGCATAGGAGTATTTGGGTCCTTGTGCCAGAGATCAATATAGTCGAGGATCAGCTTGGGATCCAAAAGCAGTGGCACAGGTGTGCCTTTGGCTCTAGCGGCCCTAACTTGTCTGTCTCTGATGATTTCTGCAAGTTCATCATCATCAGCTTCATCTTCTTCAGGTGGCACTTGGAAAGCGACTTGCTTCTTTTGAGGACTTGGCCGAGGACCTCGTCCAGCAGTTGCCTTGGTCTTCATCAGAGTGGGGCCAGATGAAGAATTTGGTGCAGCTGAGGAGCTTGCTGAGACACCAGAGGCAATGGAGATGCCTGTAGTCCTTTGGCACAAGGCCAGATGCACAGGTGCTGAGGACTTTGTCAGAACAGCTGAGGACTTTGGAGGAGGTGCTGAGGATTTTGAAGGAGCAGCTTGAGGGATTGGTCGTGAGGACCTTGAAGAGTCTGGCCGTGAGGGCGCAGCTGAGGAACTTGGCCGTGAGGGCACTGTTGGTGAAGCACTTGTCTTACGAGCAGGCTTCTTAGGCATGGATTTCCTCGGCTTGACAGAGGCCTTAGCAGAGGCAGCAACAGCCACAACAGAGTCTTCATTGAATTTCCTCACTGCTTCTCTGGCTTGCTTGGCCAACTTGCCTTGGCGCTTGGCCCATTCATCAGGATATTCCTCACCGCGCTTGAGGCTGGTGGGATCTGCTACTTGGCCAGGTGCCAATGGAGCTCTTGGGCACGGAGGATTGAGTGCGAATTTCTTCATGTACTTAGGAGTGACATATCTATACTCCCTCCATTCTCTTGCCCATCTCCTCTCTATCCTCTGTTTGCGCACTTTGCGCTCATTCTTGGTTTCCTCAGTAGGTGTGCAGTACCCAGCATATATGTCATCAGGGATCTCAAACGCTGTATTTACCTCAGGCCTCTTTCCTCCCTTCTGTGGCCTTTTACCATCAGCCATTTTCTTCAGTTGAGGAATTTGAACAATCGAATTCTCTGAAGAAGTATGCAACTTTTCTTCGAGGAACGCTGCAAATGAGTTAAGTTGATGAGAACCTAGTGATTCAGCAGCTGACATGTGTACCTGTGAACAGAGTATAATTGTGAGGAATTTGGAGAGGTCATATGCGTTTTCAGAAGGTTTTTTTAAAAAGAACAAGTTTGAGGAATTTGACCAGATGAGTCTTGAAGATTTTCACTAAGAGTTCTTTGTCTTAGGTTTCAGGGTTGTATAGATCGAAGATCCACACAATTGAGGAATCTTGAAGAAAAATGATGCTTAGAGAAACGAATCAAGAACAGATGACATGTGAGGTGTTTAGTGTGTGAATATTTGAAGAATAAAACACCTTTGAAGATTTTATAGAGAAACTTCGAATCAAAGAGGGCAGTAAAGGTAACTTTTAATTACCCTGAATGAAGAACACGACGAACAGTGAGGTGAAATAGTGGAGTTCGTCGGTGTAGATCTTCCATGCCCTAACTTGGCGGAGGAAGACGTCTACGGCGGCGGCGGAGGTGAAGATTTCCGCGGTCGGCGCGAGTACGACGACGACGAGGTCGAGGCAGTGAAGCTCTTCCTCACCGACGACAATGGAGTAGTGGCGACGCTAGGGTTTGGGAAGCTCGAGTGGGAGAGAGAGATCGAGCGGAGTAAAGGAAGTGAGGAAGGGATGAGGAGGTATTTATAGTAGAAGTGAAAAACTGTTCGCCCGAAGATTTGGGATGAACGTGCCCCTGACCCTTCTCCTTCGCACGACATGTGTCACCCACGTACTGTGTAGTGGAGATCGTGTAAGATCGTGGGTGAATTAAAAATTTATCGTGGGATGCGGAACAATTTGAGCGGCAAAACCGAAAATTTGGATAAGATTAGTTTTAAAGTTCCGTTCTCAATTTCTTCAGCTGACAAGGACACAGTGAAGATTTTGAACGAGTTTCAAATAGAACGCACATGAAGAATTTGTGAACAGATTGGGTTGAGTATAGCATAGAGGGGAAGGGTCCGATCACATTCACTTAGCAGAAAACCAACTTGAAGAAATAGCAATAAGTGAATGCTGTAGAGGACATGAACTCATATATATATAGCCAATGAAGAAAAACAACGGAACCAGTGAAGACTATGCAAAGTTGAAGAATATGAATAATTTGAGGAATTTCAACTTTTGGTGGTGGCGTGACCCACCGTATAAGAATGATGATTTCAGACACCGCGTACAATTACCGTAGGGTTCTGAGAATCAAATTCTTCATTAATTTCTTCATACTAAGAGTGTTATTATTCATTGATTGAAGTAAAATGTTTCTTCATGTGTTGCACATCTAAGTCATCAATTTTGCATAAGTGCTAGGATGAGTGTCCTTTTCAAAGAACATTTGAAGATTCTAGGATATTTAGCTCACACCGCAACTTGCTAAATCTCTTCTCATCCAAGGGCTTTGTGAAGATATCGGCTAGCTGTTCTTCAGTCTTCACATGCTCAATAGAAATGTCGCCCTTCAACACATGATCACGAAGAAAATGATGACGAATCTGAATGTGCTTTGTCTTCGAGTGCTGAACTGGGTTGTGAGCAATCTTGATGGCACTCTCATTGTCACATAAGAGAGGCACATTCTTCATGTTGACGCCGTAGTCCTTGAGAGTTTGCTTCATCCATAGCAATTGGGCACAGCAAGAACCAGCGGCAATGTACTCAGCTTCAGCAGTAGATAGTGATACACAGTTCTGTTTCTTCGAGGACCAACAGACCAAAGATCGTCCAAGGAAATGACATGTACCAGATGTTGACTTGCGATCCACACGATCACCAGCATAGTCAAAATTAGAATATCCAACAAGATCAAAAGCCGAGCCCTTGGGGTACCATAATCCAAGTGTTGGTGTGTGAGCTAGATATCGAAGAATATGCTTCACAGCCTTATGGTGTGATTCCTTCGGTGCAGCTTGAAATCGGGCACACATCCTAACACTAAGCATTATATTTGGCCTAGATGCACATAAGTATAATAAGGAACCTATCATGGAGCGGTATACCTTATGATCGAAGTCAATACCATTTTCATCAGTGCACAGATGGCCATTTGTGGGCATAGGAATTTTGACGCCTTTGCAATCCTGCATGCCGAATTTCCTCAATACATCCTTGAGGTATTTCTCCTGAGATATGAATATGCCATTGTGTTGTTGACGAATTTGAAGACCTAAGAAAAATTTCAACTCTCCCATACTAGACATTTGATATTCTTCACTCATCATATAGGCAAATTCATCACTATAACATTGGTCAGTACAGCCAAAGATAATATCATCAACATATACTTGGCACACAAACAATTCACCATCATAAGATTTAGTGAAAAGAGTAGGGTCGAGTGAACCGGGTTTGAAAGCCTTTCGTCATGAAGAGTTCCTTCAAAGTATCATACCAAGCCCATGGGGCCTGCTTGAGGCCATAGAGGGCCTTGTTGAGTCTGAAGACTTTGTCAGGATTCTTTGGATCTTCAAAACCTGGGGTTGAGCAACATATACTTCTTCCTCAAGCTTACCATTGAGGAATGCACTTTTCACATCCATTTGATATAGAGTGATATCATGATGGTTAGCATAAGCAAGTAATATGCGAATAGCCTCAAGTCTAGCAACAGTGCAAAAGTTTCATCGAAATCAATTCCTTCAACCTGTGTGTAGCCTTGAGCTACAAGCCGTGCCTTATTCCTCACCACAAGGCCATTTTTCATCTTGCTTGTTGCGGTAGATCCACTTTGTGCCGATGATATTGTGCTTGCGAGGATCTGGACGTTTGACCAGTTCCCAGACATTGTTGAGCTCGAACTGATGTAATTCTTCTTGCATGGCCTGAATCCACTCAGGCTCCAGAAATGCTTCATCTACCTTAGTGGGCTCTGTAATAGAGACAAAAGCATACTGCCCACAAAAGTTAGACAAATGTGAAGCTTTTGAGCGTGTGAGAGGACCTGGCGCTTTGATGTCATTGATGATCTTTTCAACTTGCACTTCTTTTGCAATGCGAGGATGAGCTAGTTGTCGTTGAAGAGTTTGATCAGCGTTTTCTTCAGCATCATTTTCTTCAGGTGCATTAGCTCCATGTTCTTCATATTCTGGAATGAATTCTTCAGCAGATTCTTCAGTAGGAATGACATCCTTAGTAGCCTTGAACTTGATAGTTTCCTCAGGTGCTGGTTCATCTATCACAGTAGGTAGGTGCTCTCTTTGCGAGCCATTAGTTTCATCGAACCGCACATCTACAGTTTCAACAACTTTGTGAAGAACATTGTTGAAGACTCTGTAGGTGTGCGAGTCCTTTCCGTAACCAAGCATAAAAACTTCATGTGCTTTCGGTGCAAATTTTGAGTTGTGATGAGGATCTCTAATCCAACATTTAGCACCGAAGACTTTGAAATAACTTACATTGGGTTTCTTATCAGTGAGGAGTTCATAGGCAGTCTTTTTGAAGAATTTGTGAAGATATACTCTGTTGATGATGTGGCACGCAGTATCAATTGCCTCAGTCCAGAAACGACGAGGCGCTTTGTATTCATCAAGCATAGTGCGAGCCATCTCAGCAAGCGTCCTATTCTTGCGCTCCACGACGCCGTTCTGCTGAGGAGTGTAAGGAGCAGATAACTCATGAGTAATACCAAGTTCATCAAGATAGTCATCGAGACCAGAATTCTTGAACTCAGTGCCATTGTCACTTCTGATGTGCTTGATCTTCACACCAAAGTTGGTTGAAGCCCTCGAGGAAAATCATTTGAAGACTTCCTGCACTTCATGTTTGTAAGTAACAAGGTGTACCCATGTGTAACGAGAATAATCATCAACAATAACAAAGCCATATTAAAATGCTTCATTTGAGATAGCAGAATAATGATTAGGACCAAAGAGATCCATGTGAAGCAATTCAAATGGCCGAGTGGTGGTCATGATAGTCTTCACTGGATGCTTGGCCTTGGTCATCTTCCCAGCTTCACAGGCTCTGCATAGGTGATCCTTGAGGAATGTGACATTCTCGATGCCAATGACATGCTTCTTCTTCGCAAGCGTGTGCAAATTCCTCATGCCTGCATGACCAAGTCGTCGATGCCAGAGCCAGCCTTCTGAAGCTTTTGCAAGTAAGCACATGGCTAGTTGTGGTCCTTTAGAGAAATCAACAATATACAGGTCTCCTCTCCTAAAGCCTTCGAAGACTTTGGAATTGTCAACTTCCATAATCACAACACAACGATACTTGCCGAAGACAACAACCATATCAAGATCACAAAGCATTGAGATAGACATAAGGTTGTATCCTAAGGACTCAACAAGCATGACTTTGTCCATGTGTCAATCCTTTGTAATCGCAACCTTACCTAGACCCAATACCTGACTTTTGCCTTTGTCAGCAAAGATGATATGCTTCAGATGCGACGGTGATAATGGAGCATCCATCAATAGATTCTTGTCACCAGTCATGTGGTTTGTACATCCACTATCGAGGACCCACTTAGTGGCTTTGGGTTGATCATCCTGCAGATGAATTAGTGCAGCTTACAAACTCATATACTTCATCAGTGAAGAATATGACATCAATTCACAGATCAATTTCATCAAGTAAAAGAACTGATAAAGCAATATGAGGACGTGAGAAATGAAAGTTCATTTCTTCATGATTAGCCTGCGTCCTTTCAGGCATGCTCAGGTCTCCAGCAAATTCTTCAGACGATTACGTGCGTCTGGAGACCTGACCCTGCAGAAGAGATTAGTTCTTTTTCTTCACCACCCACATCTGAAGGGGTGGCAAAGAGTTCATCATTCTGCGAGCTCCATACGAGAAGGATGGCATAGAAGCCAGTCCATTTCGTTTCACATAAGAGGGGTTAGAGTAAGCATAAGAGTAAGTAGAGAAATTCTTCGAGGACTTATGGACATAATGATTTGAAGAATAATGCACATATCCATAATCCTTAGATCTTCCCTGCGAAACAGACGGGTTAACACGATGATGTTCATATGAGGACTTTGATCCATATGAAGAATTTGGTCCATATGAAGAATTTGATCTGGGTTCCTATTCTTCACAGGTGGCGTCATGATGACATTCACCTGAAGATTTTCAAGGCATCTTTTGGGAACCCAGATTTTCTTCACAGGGGAGCCGTTCCTGCAGTTAGTGCCAACATATCTAGCAGATACTTCACCATTCTGATTTTTGAATAGCTTATAGTTGGAGTCAATTGACTCATCATCAGAATGAGGAGATTCACATGCAAATCCAGATAAGTTAGATGGATCAACTGGAGGTCCCTTTGCAGCAACCCATGTAGTTTTGGGGTACTGCTTAGGCTTCCAATATGTACCATCAGCATTGAGTTTCCTCTCAAAGGCGATACCCTCTTTCCTAGGGTTCCTGTTGAGGATTTTCTTTTTAAGCACATCACAAAGAGCCTGATGCCCTTTGAGGCTTTTGTACATGCCTGTCATGTACAATTCCTTCAGCCCTGCATCGTCAGTGATACTAGCAATGCCCTCAAATGAGGAATTAGTGATAGCAGAGGCATGTGAAGAATTTGAAACATTAGCAGCATTTGAACATTCAGGTGAAGAATTAGCAGATTCACGTTCAATGCACTTCAAGCATGGAGGAACAAATTCTTCTTGAGATGCGCTGATTTGTTGAGCAAGTAATGAATCGTGCTCCTTCTGAAGATCTTCATAACTCACTCTTAGCTTCTCAAGGTCTTTCTTTCTTTGAAGAACTTCATAAGAAAGCTTCTCATGATCCGATAAGAGAGTGTTATGATGACTTTGAAGTTTGTCAAGCTTGGACTGAAGTCTCTGAAGATTTTCAGTCAAAGTTTCAGTGCGATCCATTTCTTCACCCAACATATCATCACTTTTATTTAGCATGTTTTGAACCTTTTCTAAAGCCTTTTGTTGTTTAGTGGAAATATAAACAAGCTTTGTATAGCTAGGTTCAAAATCATCATCAGATTCATCATCACTAGACTCGGATGAGGAACATTCGGTTACCTTGGCACCTTTTGCCATGAGGCATGGTGCAGAAGATGATGGTTCAGGTTCGAAAGTCATCGTTTTGAGTGATTCCTTGAAATCCTCAAACCAAGGATCATGACAAGTTTGATGACCTTCATAGACGTCAGAGATTCGGTCCGAGATAAGCTTCGCATTGCAAAGATGCATAATGCGCCTGAATTCATCTCTGGATAGGAAGGAACAAATGATATCCTTCGCCATGATGTCAAGTTGAGTGTACTTGCAAATATCATTAGTGTCCGCCATCTTGCATAGATCGGTAAGACCAATCTCAGTGACGGTCCACAGCTCGCTGTTCATTGCCATGAGGCGCTTCCTCATCATGGCCTTCCACTTGGGATAATCATGACCATCAAAGATGGGGCATGTCACTTTCTTCATACCTGCGGTCGACATAACAGTAAGCTTGAGGCGGTTAAACCAAAATCACACAAAACAAGGGAGTACCTTGCTCTGATACCAATTGAAAGTGTGTTATATCGACTAGAGGGGGGGTGAATAGGCGATTTTTATGAAATTCTTCACTGAGGAATTTGCCGGTGAGGAAATTCCTTAGCGAAGAACTACTAGCAGCGGAATAAGTACTCAAAGGTAAACATAACAGAATACAAGCATAGTCATCATGATGAAATGAAGACAGGCACAGAGTACAGGAAGCGTAATTACAGGATAACATAGGATGAAGACAAACAGACTGAAGAAATTGAACTGAGGAAATTGAGGAAGCCTTTAGTTAAAGTCTTCAAACACAGATATGAACAAACATACATCACAGTTATGAGTAAATGAAAGAGTTGAGGAAATAGAACCAGTAAGCTTGGTGAAGACAATGATTTGGTAGACCAGTTCCAACTGCTGTCTCAGTTGTACGTCTGGTTGGAGCGGCTGAGTATTTAAACCCGAGGACACATAGTCCCGGACACCCAGTCAAGGACACTTAGTCCAAGACACCCAGTCCTCACCGTATTCTCCTTGAACTAAGGTCACACGGACCTCGTCCAATCACTCGTGGTAAGTCTTCAGGAGACTTCCAAACCTTCACAAACTTGGTCACCGGCGATCCACAATTCCTCTTGGATGCTCTAGACCATGACACCTAACCGTCTGGAAGAAGCACAGTCTTCAAAGGTAACAAGCGTCAGATCCACTCAGGATCAATCTCTTCAGTGATGCTCAATCACTTGGGGTTTGTAGGTGTTTGGGTTTTGGGTTTTTCCTCACTTGATGATTTTCGCTCAAAGTCCTCGGAGGATGGGTTTCTCTCAAATGACAAGTGTCGGTTTCTCTCGGAGTAGCCAACCAGCTAGTGGTTGTAGGGGGTGGCTATTTATAGCCTAGGGAGCAGCCCGACATGATAAGACATAAATGCCCTTCAATGATATGACCGTTAGGTGGATAGATATTTTGGAACAGCTGGCGCATAGCACAGCAACGGTCGGAATTTTGAGTACCAAAATCCTCAGGGCTATCATGTTCCTCACTGTGTAGGCAATCCGCACTGGCGAATTCCTAACTCCTCAGTCAGGACAAATTCCTTAGAGACCAGAAGAACTTCGTCTCTGTCACTGAAGAAATTGACTGAACTGTATGAGATTTCCAATGGCTTCACTCGAAGGGATTGGTAGGGGTAGGATTTTGAGTTGAGCATCACATGGAAATTTTTCCTTAGTATTTCCTCGACCCCCTTTAACAGTACGGTGTTTCCTATGACTCAAGAAAGAGAAAAACAAAACTATGAAAATGAAAGTCTTCAAGCTTCATATTCCTCGCATGATTATCAAGTCTTCAGGGACACACCAATTTCTTCACTTTCAAAGTCTTCATGAAAGTCTTCAGAAATACCAAAATCTTCACTCGAAGATATTCATTTTTAGGGGTCGACTTTTCCTGTAAATATCAAACTCCTCATAAACTTATAGACATGTGTACACTCACACACGCATTAGTCCCTTAACCTATAAGTCTTCAATACACCAAAATCACTAAGGGGCACTAGATGCACTTATACATGTTAGCAATTTCCACATTTTATGATTATGAAATCTGGCAAATGGACGTCAAAACCGCATTCCTTAATGGATTTCTTAAAGAGAGTTGTATATGATGCAACCAGAAGGTTTTGTCGATACTAAAGGTGCTAACAAAGTGTGCAAACTCCCGCGATCCATCTATGGACTGGTGCAAGCATCTCGGACTTGGAATATATGCTTTGATGAGGTGATCAAAGCATATGGTTTTATACAGACTTTCGGTGAAGCCTTTATTTACAAGAAAGTGAGTGGGAGCTCTGTAGCATTTCTGATATTATATGTGGATGACATATTTTTGATTGGAAATGATATAGAATTTATCGATGGCATAAAAGGATACTTGAATAAGATTTTTTCAATGAAAGACCTCGGTGAAGCTGCTTATATATTAGGCATCAAGATCTATAAAGATAGATCAAGATGCTTGATAAGATTTTTCAATGAGAACATACCTTGACAAGATTTTGAAAGAGTTCAAAATGGATGAGTCGAAGAATGAGTTCTTGCCCATATTGTAAGGTGTGAAGTTGAGTAAGACTCAAAGACCTGTTGGGGAACGTAGTAATTTCAAAAATTTCCTACGCACATGCAAGATCATGGTGATGCATAGCAACGAGAGGGGAGAGTGTTGTCCACGTACCCTCGTAGACCGAAAGCGGAAGCGTTAGCACAACGCGGTTGATGTAGTCGTACGTCTTCACGAGCCGACCGATCAAGTACCGAACGCACGACACCTCTGAGTTCTGCACACGTTCAACTCGATGACGTCCCTCGAACTCCGATCCAGCCAAGTGTTGAGGGAGAGTTTCGTCAGCATGACGATGTGGTGACGATGATGATGTTCTACCGATGCAGGGCTTTGCCTAAGCATCGCTGCGATATGACTGAGGTGGATTATGGTGGAGGGGGGCACCGCACACGGCTAAGAGATCAAGAGATCAATTGTTGTGTCTATGGGGTGCCCCCTGGCCACGTATATAAAGGAGTGGAGGAGGGGAGGGGGCGGCCCTCTCTATGGCGCGCCCTAGGGGAGTCCTACTTCCACCGGGAGTAAGATTCCCCCTTTCCTAGTAGAACTAGGATCCCTTCCAAATAGTAGGAGTAGGATAGAAGGAAAGGGAAGGGAAAAGGAGAAGGAAGGAAGGGGGCGCCCCCTCCCTAGTCCAATTTGGACCAGCCCATGGGGAGGGGTGCGGCCACCCTTTGAGGCCATTTTCTCCTTTCCCGTATGGCCCATTAAGACCCAATACGAATTCCCGTAACTCCCTGGTACTCCCGAAAATACCCGAATCACTCGGAACCTTTCCGATGTCCAAATATAGTCGTCCAATATATCAATCTTTACTTCTCGACCATTTCGAGACTCCTCGTCATGTCCCTGATCTCATCCGGGACTTCGAACTCCTTCGGTACATCAAAACACATAAACTCATAATATAACCGTCATCGAACTTTAAGCGTGCGGACCCTACGGGTTCGAGAACTATGTAGACATGACCGAGACATGTCTCCGGTCAATAACCAATAGCGGAACCTGGATGCTCATATTGGCTCGTACATATTCTACGAAGATCTTTATCGGTCAGACCGCATAACAACATACGTTGTTCCCTTTGTCATCCGTATGTTACTTGCCCGAGATTCGATCGTCGGTATCTCAATACCTAGTTCACTCTCGTTACCGGCAAGTCTCTTTACTCGTTCCGTAATACATCATCTCGCAACTACTCATTAGTTGCAATGCTTGCAAGGCTTATAGTGATGTGCATTACCGAGAGGGCCCAGAGATATCTCTCCGACAATCGGAGTGACAAATCCTAATCTCGAAATACGCCAACCCAACAAGTACCTTCAGAGACACCAATAGAGCACCTTTATAATCACCTAGTTATGTTGTGACGTTTGGTAGCACACAAAGTGTTCCTCTGGTAAACGAGAGTTGCATAATCTCATAGTCATAGGAACATGTATAAGTCATGAAGTAAGCAATAGCAACAAACTAAATGATCAAGTGCTATGCTAACGGAATGGGTCAAGTCAATCACATCATTCTCCTAATGATGTGATCCCATTAATCAAATGACAACTCATGTCTATGGTTAGGAAACATAACCATCTTTGATCAACGAGCTAGTCAAGTAGAGGCATACTAGTGACACTCTGTTTGTCTATGTATTCACACATGTATTATGTTTCCGGTTAATACAATTCTAGCATGAATAATAAACATTTATCATGATATAAGGAAATAAATAATAACTTTATTATTTCCTCTAGGGCATATTTCCTTCAGTCTCCCACTTGCACTAGAGTCAATAATCTAGTTCACATCGCCATGTGATTTAATACCAATAGTTCACATCATCATGTGATTAACACCCATAGTTCACATCGACATGTGACCAACACCCAAAGGGTTTACTAGAGTCAATAATCTAGTTCACATCACTATGTGATTAACACCCAAAGAGTACTGAGGTGTGATCATGTTTTGCTTGTGAGAGAAGTCAACGGGTCTGCCACATTCAGATCCGTAAGTATTTTGCAAATTTCTATGTCAACAATGCTCTGCACAGAGCTACTCTAGCTAATTGCTCCCACTTTCAATATGTATCCAGATTGAGATTTTGAGTCATCTGGATCAGTGTCAAAACTTGCATCGACGTAACCCTTTACGACGAACCTTTTGTCACCTCCATAATCGAGAAACATATCCTTATTCCACTAAGGATAATTTTGACCAATGTCCAGTGATCTACTCCTAGATCACTATTTTACTCCTTTGCCAAACTCAGGGCAGGGTATACAATAGGTCTGGTACACAGCATGGCATATGTCGGTGTCAAAACCGGCGGATCTCGGGTAGGGGGTCCCGAACTGTGCGTCTAAGGTGGATGGTAACAGGAGGCAGGGGACATGATGTTTTACCCAGGTTCAGGCCCTCTTGATGGAGGTAAAACCCTACGTCCTGCTTGATTAATATTGATGATATGGGTATTACAAGAGTAGATCTACCACGAGATCAAGGAGGCTAAACCCTAGAAGCTAGCCTATGGTATGATTGTTGTATATATTGTATGTCTATCGACTAGCCTGGCCTCGGTTTATATAATGCACCGGAGGCCTAGGATAACAAGAGTCCTAGCCGAATACGCCGGTGGGGAGAAGTCCTTGTCTTGATCGCCAAGTCTTGTGGAATCTTCCTTGTGTGCGGCAGCCGTCCGAACTGGCCCATGAGTATACGGCCACGGGGGTCCTCGACCCAATCTAATAGATCGGGAGACGACGTGGTGAGTACCCCCTAGTCCAGGACACCGTCAGTAGCCCCCTGAACCGGTCTTCAAGTTAGGGACGCTCCTTGATTCTTCCAAACTGTTCTTCATCTTCGGTTGCCGGTCTTGAAAACTGGTTCAACAAATCTTCTTTATCTTCGATCTTGAGGATCGCTGAAATGCATTCGACGAGTTTACACGTCTGGTATCCGAGGAGCCCCTTTAAGTTTCCGGCCTTTATCAATGCCTTGTTTATTTTTATGCCACACCTCGGGTTTGAAGTTGTTCCCGGGAGGCAGGGTCCTCTTGCGTCCAAGCTCCAACGCCGGACTGCATTCGAGGTATCTTTTGCAGCCGAGCACCAACGTCGGACCTCTTCCCAGCTGTAGCACTGGAATGTATCCGAGCTCCAACGCCGGACTATGTATCCGAGCTCCAACGCCGGACTATATATCCGAGCTCCAACGCCGAAATATATCCGAGCTTCAACGCCGGACTGTGTCCAGGCTCCAATGCCGGACTATATCCGAGGTGTCATATCACCTTGGTTCAAAAAAGTTGAAGGAGTTTAGCCGAGCTTAATGCCGGGAATGCCCTCTATGGAGCCAGCCACTAGCGCCCGAGCTTTATGCCGGACTGCTTCCGAGGTGGTGCACCACCCCGACTATGGGCCGATTTTTTTGTCAATATTTTTTATTGGTGCAATTTATTCTCTGCCGAGATATATAGCCAGTAGCCCTCAAGGTGTGTATCGGTCTAAAACCCAAGATGCACATGAAGGATGACATAAGACCGCTGATCCCAGTAGCCGCTGAGACTCAGGTCGATTTGCAAAATCGGCCTGAGGATCAAGTCCTAGCTCGGCAGAATACTTCAGGACACTAAAAGCGGCGTGCTCAGTCCTCGAGACTCAGGTTGGGTGCGGCCGACCAACCTGAGGATCAAAATCTTCTCGGAAACTATATTGCACATAAAATTTTCTGCATTGGACAAGCAATGCAGTAGCCCCCGAGACACTGGTCGGGTGGCAACACCAGATCAGGGGATCAATGTGCCCCTTTAATATTTGTAAATAATAAGCCCGAAGCCCAGTAGCCCCCGAGCCTTAATGCGGGCATGGGTGGCCGAATTAAGGATCGATATCCATAGTAAAATCACAAATTATGTGTAATGACTCTATGTATTCAAGTACTTTACATCATTAATGCTCGAATCCGCATTGTATAAAACTTTGTTGACCGACCATCGGCTTCCACCTCCTTGGCCATTAGCTGAGGAGTGTTTGTCCTACTTTATAAAGCCTTTATGAGGGCAAGGATTTACGACAAACAAGGCAATCTGGTCATACGGTTTTATAAACAAAGGTACGCAGCGATATGTTATATTTACTGTTTAACATAAGAAATGTCCTCCAAAGAAAATGGTCCCGCTAGCGGTTTCTTCGTTTGGGTTGTCATGCTAAGCATGATCATTAAACCTCAGCTCTAATGTAAGAGCAAAATATTGAGGATTTAGTTTGGGAGGCCAGTTAATAGCCCCCGGTAGTGTTCGGCGACAGTCGGGGTCAAGCCGTAAACACTTCGGCCAATGTTATGAACGGCCCATCATTTAACATAGTCATCGGATCGCTGGCCATTTTACGCTTATTGTGGAAGTCAGTTTTCGGCTTTCTCCACTGAGGTGCTTAACCATGTGAGCTGGAAGCACAATCGCAGTGGTTCTCCCTTTGCATGCCTAGCCGAACAAAACGGAACGTAGGAAGCAAGTGCAGGAGCCGGGCAACCCAACTATTGACCGAAGACACAATTCGAAACCGATGCATATATAGCAATATCTGAGAATGTTTTTGCCGAATCCCTAAAGGTGTCCGGCGTTGCACTGCGAGACTAATGATGGAAAAGCACAAATAGTTTTAAAAGTGCCAAAAATCTTGGAAAACCAAGAAACGTCAGTAAAAACATGACGTCCGAACAATATCAAGTGTTCGGTGCCAATCCGAAAGTTGGTCTTAGAAAAAAGAAGTGCTTCTGTCGTGTTTTAACATGATACATCCTATCTCAAGACTTCGAGCGGGTCAGCCTACGGCTTCAACCTCCTATCCCGAGGGCGGAGTACTTCTCATCAGGCCAGTTTAGCAAACTAAACTCTAGCGACTTTGAGAGAGAAATTAGGCTCCCCGGATAGTGACCGCACACTCGTGTCCAAAAAAGGAGTGATAAATAATAATAAAACTTTGCAACGACTAAGAAGAAGAACACTTATTATAAAACGGCTCAAATAAACTTAAGAGCCCGCAAGTGACTTGGGTAGAAGAATGATTGCATGTACCGAAGTACTTATATCATATCTATGTTCAACCGAACTTTAAACGCGTCTTAACCGACCGTCAGCTTCTCCCTCTTCGGTCAAGGACAGAAAAGTGTTATGTACTCCATCGGTCGAGAATATCGACGGTGTTTCCAATAACCAGGCAATCAGGCCATAAGGCTGTAACAGACAAAGCGCGCTCAGGGAACTTATGCTATATTACCGTGAAGTTTAAGAAGAATCTTCGAAGAAAATAGTACCCCCACCGATACCTTTCTTCGGTGCTCATTGTTATTATGAGACTTGTGCAATAGAGTTTTTGTACTCATGAGTTCCGTTGTGTGCCGACCATCATTGAAAACTATAAGAGCGCTAGCTTTCGGCTTCACCCAGTCTGAGGTCCGGCTCGGTTGACCCGATCGTGACAATCGCAGAGGTGCTCCCTTTACTCCCTAGCCGAACAATCGGGAACGTAGGGGTAAACACAGGAGCGAGGCAACCCAGCTTGCAAATCGCTTAAGTCAATATGGTGCATATTATGGCGTAATACACGAACAAGGAACGAAGCTATACAAGTATAATCATATGCAAGAGGAAAAAGCTTCATGAAGGAAGCCCCCAAGTAAACGGGTATTTGAATTTGTGCGTCACAAACAAAGTTTGGACAAGGAAAAATTTTTACAAGCAACTTTTTTCCAAAAAAGTATAATGCTTGGTCGAGCCGAACACAAGTTAAAAATTTAAAACTTTGAGCATGAAGGCAACTTAGCTGGTTAATGTGTTCGGTATTGATGACGCGGTCCGAGCTTGATGCGGGACAAGGTTCCATCCCCCAAGCCGGTCCCGAGGTGGCGGAGCGGAGAGCTTGACACGCCAAAGTGGTGACATAGCACGATCAATGCAGACCGGCAGAGTGACGCCGAAGTCCCCGGATCATTTTCCTGTGCACAAAAAATAGTGCAAACCGGAGATAATAGTAATAATGTTAATTAAAAAAAATCGTTGCATAATAAATAATTTATGCAAAGTGAGTAATAGAAGGAATATGGCCTGGCGCCGAAGTCAATGTCGATGCAGGACGTCGGCGTGATGCAGTAAAGGCGTAGCAAAGCCTGAATTCACAGGTCGGTCCGAGCTCCAGATGCGTGGTACACCGGACTATGTACGGAAACTGATCGAACCCCCACGCGACCGTCGTTAATGCGGCCACCATTTGATAGACCTGTGTACATATGATGGACAAACCAGAGTAATAATTCATTGGAAAAAATGAACCCAAATAAAAAAACTGGGATTAATAGCACCTGGTTTATTTGTTTTACCAATCCAAAGGAAGGTGATTCCCAAAATTGGGACTCGCTCCGCACACCCATTGCCTGATGGGCGATAAAATGACGGCATGGCAATGCTGGTAAAGGTTGACTCACCGAGGCAAAGCCCTCGGCCCAGCTAACGTGATGGAGCTGGTCGGCTAGTGACGCCGAAGTGTCCGGAGTAGGTTGATGAAGAGATGGCTAAGCCCCCGGTCCAGCCGAGATGTTGAAGCCTCGATGTCAGCCGATGAGTCGAAGTAGGTCGGCGTGATGGACACCAGCTTGAACAAGCAATAGTGCGGCCCTGCCGATGCAGGTCGTAACGTGGTCGATGCTGGCTTGATTAAGCGACCGTGCGACGATGCCGGTATGCCCGCTCCGTGTAATCCGTGGGGTGGCGATGTTGGTGATGATTTATCCTTCGCGATGCCGGACTCTTGTTCGGCTTGCTGAGATGATGATCCAAAGAAGTTGAGCTCGGCTCGACAAAGTGACGCCGTGTCTAGCGTAGGTCGGCAGCCGTGGAGTAATATTGCCGGACTGGTTTGACACCAGCATGATGTTGAAGATCATGTTCAAAAGATCTTAAATTTAGTGGGATGTGTTCGGGAACAAAACACAATACCCCATACAAAACTTCCTTCAAAAGGGATGTCCGAAATCCTGTTCATAAAAAAGATGAACTCGGGTCAGATTCGTTTTCGCGCGGAAAACAGATCCGAAAAGTGATACACTAATCGGAAGGTTCCTGGAGTTTGGACGGTCGGATCGAGCTGAAATTGTGAGAGGTGGTAGATATAGGAATTCCGCAGCCGATCAACGGTTGGATCTTCCAAAGGACGTCCGAGCTAGAAGCTGGACACCACGCCCTAAACTCATCCAAATTCCCATCCAGATTTGACAGGGCTCCGGTATATCGTGGATTGCCAGAGATTCCTCCATCGGAACTCGACGAAATTTTCCAGGGTTGTTGTAGACTCAATTCCGCACAATTACACGAAAGCGATCGTCAAAGCGATACTCGAGGAGGTGGTGGTGGCAGATACGAGTTCGCTGTCCAAAAAAACAGCATGGTCACTTGAGGGCAATGTTGACGTTGAGCCCCCGAGCTCCATAGATGATTCCTCCGTGATCTCGATAGAGATCGGAGTTGATGTTTGATGAAGGCCCTCGTCCGGACATGGTGATCCGAACACGGGGCACAATTCTTGGACGAACCAAGGTGACCAGTCGAGCTGGTGACGAAGATGCCGAAGTCACAGTTGATCTGCAGGCGAGCCATCGATCCTTTTGTCGATCACACATCGGAACTCTCAATGAAAGCACCAATGTCGGTGTCAAAACCGGCGGATCTCGGGTAGGGGGTCCCGAACTGTGCATCTAAGGTGGATGGTAACAGGAGGCAGGGGACACGATGTTTTACCCAGGTTCAGGCCCTCTTGATGGAGGTAAAACCCTACGTCCTGCTTGATTAATATTGATGATATGGGTAGTACAAGAGTAGATCTACCACGAGATCAAGGAGGCTAAACCCTAGAAGCTAGCCTATGGTATGATTGTTGTATATATTGTATGTCTATCGACTAGCCTGGCCTCGGTTTATATAATGCACCGAAGGCCTAGGATAACAAGAGTCCTAGCCGAATATGCCGGTGGGGAGAAGTCCTTGTCTTGATCGCCAAGTCTTGTGGAATCTTCCTTGTGTGCGGCAGCCGTCTGAACTGGCCCATGAGTATACGGCCACGGGGGTCCTCGGCCCAATCTAATAGATCGGGAGACGACATGGTGAGTACCCCCTAGTCCAGGACACCGTCAGCATACTTTATAGAACCTATGGCTAAGGCATAGGGAATGACTTTCATTCTCTCTCTATCTTCTGTCGTGGTCGGGTTTTGAGTCTTACTCAACTTCACACCTTGTAACACAGGCAAGAACTCCTTCTTTGACTATTCCATTTTTGAACTATTTCAAAATCTTGTCAAGGTATGTACTCATTGAAAAAAATTATCAAGCGTCTTGATCTATCTCTATAGATCTTGATGCTCAATATGTAAGCAGCTTCACCGAGGTCTTTCTTTGAAAAACTCCTTTCAAACATTCCTTTATGCTTTGCAGAATAATTCTACATTATCTCCGATCAACAATATGTCATTCACATATACTAATCAGAAATGATGTAATGCTCCCACTCACTTTCTTGTAAATACAGGCTTCACCGCAAGCCTGTATAAAACTATATGCTTTGATCAACTTATCAAAGCGTATATTCCAACTCCGAGATGCTTGCACCAGTCCATAGATGGATCGCTGGAGCTTGCATATTTTGTTAGTACTTTTTAGGATTGACAAAACTTTCTTGTTGCATCATATACAACTCTTCTTTAATAAATCCATTAAGGAATGCCGTTTTGTTTATCCATTTGCCAGATTTCATAAAATGCGGCAATTGTTAACATGATTCGGACAGACTTAAGCATAGATACGAGTGAGAAACTCTCATCGTAGTCAACACCTTGAACTTGTCGAAAACCTTTTTGCGACAATTCTAGCTTTGTAGATAGTAACACTACTATCAGTGTCCGTCTTCCTCTTGAAGATCCATTTAATCTCAATGGCTCGCCGATCATTGGGCAAGTCAATCAAAGTCCATACTTTGTTCTCATACATGGATCTCATCTCACATTTCATGGCCTCAAGCCATTTCGCGGAATCTGGGCTCATCATCGCTTCCTCATAGTTCGTAGGCTCGTCATGGTCAAGTAACATGACCTCCAGAACAGGATTACCGTACCACTCTGGTGCGGATCTCACTCTGGTTTACCTACGAGGTTTCGGTAGTAACTTGATCTGAAGTTACATGATCATCATCATTAGGTTCCTCACTAATTGGTGTAGTAGTCATAGGAGCAGATTTCTGTGATGAACTACTTTCCAATAAGGGAGCAGGTATAGTTACCTCATCAAGTTCTACTTTCCTCCCACTCACTTCTTTCGAGAGAAACTCCTTCTCTAGAAAGGATCCATTCTCAGCAATGAATAACTTGCCTTCAGATCTGTGATAGAAGGTGTACCCAACATTTTCTTTTGGGTATCCTATGAAGACGCACTTCTTCGATTTGGGTTTGAGCTTATCAGGTTGAAATTTTTTCACATAAGCATTGCAACCTCAAACTTTAAGAAACGACAGCTTAGGTTTCTTGCCAAACCATAGTTCATACGGTGTCGTCTCAATGGATTTAGATGGTGCCCTATTTAACGTGAATGTAGCTGTCTCTAATGCATAACCCCAAAACGAAAGTGGTAAATCGGTAAGAGACATCATAGATCGCACCATATCTAATAAAGTACGGTTACGACGTTCGGACACACCATTACACTGTGGTGTTCCAGGTGGCGTGAGTAGTGAAACTATTTCACATTGTTTCAACTGAAGGCCAAACTCGTAACTCAAATATTTTACTTCTGCGATCATATCGTAGAAACTTTTATTTTTGTTATGATGATTCTCCACTTCACTCTGAAATTCTTTGAACTTTTCAAATGTTTCAGACTTGTGTTTCATCAAGTAGATATACTCATATCTGCTCAAATCATTTGTGAAGATCAGAAAGTAATGATACCTGCCGCGAGCCTCAATATTCATCGGACCACGTACATCAGTATGTGTGATTTCCAAAAAATTTGTTGCTCGCTCCATTGTTCCGGAGAACGGAGTCTTAGTCATCTTGCCCATGAGGCATGGTTCGCAAGCTTCAACTGATTCATAATCAAGTGATTCCAAAAGGCCATCAGCATGGATTTTCTTCATGCGCTTTACACCAATATGACCTAAACGACATTGCCACAAATAAGTTGCACTATTATTATTAACTTTGCATCTTTTGGCTTCAATATTATGAATATGTGTATCACTACGATCAAGATCCAAAAAACCATTTTCATTGGGTGTATGACCATAGAAGGTTTTATTCATGTAAACAGAACAACAATTATTCTCTAGTTTACATGAATAACCGTATTGCAATAAACATGATCCAATCATATTCATGCTCAACGCAAACACTAAATAACATTTATTTTAGGTTCAACACTAATCCCAAAAGTATAGGGAGTGTGCGATGATGATCACATCAATCTTGGAACCACTTCCAATACACATCGTCACTTCACCCTTAACTAGTCTCTGTTCATTCTACAACTCCCGTTTCGAGTTACTACTCTTAGCAACTGAACCAATATCAAATACCGAGGGGTTGCTACGAACACTAGTAAAATACACATCAATAATCTGTATATCAAATATACCTTTGTTCACTTTGCCATCCTTCTTATCCGCCAAATACTTGGGGCAGTACCGCTTCTAGTGACCAGTCTGCTTGCAGTAGAAGCACTCAGTCTCAGGCTTAGGTCCAGACTTGGGTTTCTTCACTTGAGCAGCAACTTGCTTGGCGTTCTTCTTGAAGTTCCCTTTCTTTCCCTTTGCCCTTTTCTTGAAACTACTGGTCTTGTTAATCATCAACACTTGATGCTCTTTCTTGATTTCTACCTTCATCGATTTCATCATCATGAAAAGCTCGGGAATCGTTTTCATCATCCCTTGCATACTATAGTTCATCATGAAGTTCTACTAACTTGGTGATGGTGACTAGAGAATTTTGTCAATCACTATTTTATCTGGAAGATTAACTCCCACTTGATTCAAGCGATTGTAGTACCCAGACAATCTGAACACATGCTCACTGCTTGAGCTATTCTCCTCCATCTTTTATTTATAGAACTTGTTGGAGACTTCATATCTCTCAACTCGCGTATTTGTTTGAAATATTAACTTCAACTCCTGGAACATCTCATATGTTCCATGACGTTCAAAACGTCTTTGAAGTCCCGATTCTAAGCCGTTAAGCATGGTGCACTAAACTATCAAGTAGTCATCATATTGAGCTAGCCAAACGTTCAGAACGTCTGCATTTGCTCCTGCAATAGGTCTGTCACCTAGCGGTGCATCAAGGACATAATTCTTCTGTGCAGCAATGAGGATAATCCTCAGATCACGGATCCAATCCGCATCATTTCTACTAACATTTTTCAACTTAGTTTTCTATAGGAACATATAAAAATTAAAAGGGAGCAATATCGCGAGCTATTGATCTACAACATAGACATGCTAATACTACCAGGACTAAGTTCATGATAAATTAAAGTTCAATTTATCATATTACTTATGAACTCCCACTTAGACAGAAATCCCTCTAATCTTTTAAGTGATCACGTGATCCATATCAACTAAACCATGTCCGATCATCACGTGAGATGGAGTAGTTTCAATGGTGAACATCACTATGTTGATCATATCTACTATATGATTCACGCTCGACCTTTCGGTCTCCGTGTTTCGAGGCCATATCTGTTATATGCTAGGCTCGTCAAGTTTAACCTGAGTATTCCGCGTGTGCAACTGTTTTGCACCCGTTGTATTTGAACATAGAGCCTATCACACCCGATCATCACGTGGTGTCTCAGCACGAAGAACTTTGGCGACGGTGCATACTCAGGGAGAACACTTGTACCTTGATAATTAGTGAGAGATCATCTTATAAAGCTACCGTCGAACTATGCAAAATAAGATGTATAAAATATAAACATCACATGCAATCAAAATATGTGACATGATATGGCCATCATCATCTTGTGCTTTTGATATCCATCTCCAAAGCATCGTCATGATCTCCATCGTCACCGGCATGACACCATGATCTCCATCATCTTGATCTATATCAATGTGTCGTCACATGGTTGTCTCGCCAACAATTGCTCTTGCAACTATTGTTATCGCATAGCGATAAAGCAAAGAAATTATTTGGTGCTTGCATCTTATGCAATAGAGAGATAACCATAAGGCTTTTGCCTATTGCCGATAACTTCAACAAAACACGATCATCTCATACAACAACTTATATCTCATCACGTCTTGACCATATCACATCACAACATGCCCTGCAAAAACAAGTTAGACGTCCTCTACTTTGTTGTTGCAAGTTTTACGTGGCTGCTACGGGCTGAGCAAGAACCGTTCTTACCTACGCATCAAAACCACAACGATAGTTTGTCAAGTTGGTGCTGTTTTAACCTTCGCAAGGACCGGGCGTAGCCACACTCGGTTCAACTAAAGTTGAAGAAACTGACACCCGCCAGCCACCTGTGTGCAAAGCACGTCGGTAGAACCAGTCTCGCGTAAGTGTACGCGTAATGTCGGTCCGGGCCGCTTCATCCAACAATACCTCCGAACCAAAGTGTGACATGTTGGTAAGCAGTATGACTTATATCGCCCACAACTCACTTATGTTCTACTCGTGCATATTACATCAACGCATAAAACCTGGCTCTGATGCCACTGTTGGGGAACGTAGTAATTTCAAAAATTTCCTACGCACATGCAAGATCATGGTGATGCATAGCAACGAGAGGGGAGAGTGTTGTCCATGTACCCTCGTAGACCGAAAGCGGAAGCGTTAGCACAATGCGGTTGATGTAGTCGTACGTCTTCATGATCCGACCGATCAAGTACCGAACGCACGACATCTCCGAGTTCTGCACACGTTCAACTCGATGACGTCCCTCGAACTCCGATCCAGCCGAGTGTTGAGGGAGAGTTTCGTTAGCACGACGGCATGGTGACGATGATGATGTTCTACCGACGCAGGGCTTCGCCTAAGCACCGCTACGATATGACCGAGGTGGATTATGGTGGAGGGGGGCACCGCACACGGCTAAGAGATCAAGAGATCAATTGTTGTGTCTATGGGGTGCCCCTGGCCACGTATATAAAGGAGTGGAGGAGGGGAGGGGCCGACCCTCTCTATGGCGCGCCCTAGGGGAGTCCTACTCCCACCGGGAGTAGGATTCCCCCTTTCCTAGTAGAACTAGGATCCCTTCCAAGTAGTAGGAGTAGGAGAGAAGGAAAGGGAAGGGAAAAGGAGAAGGAAGGAAGGGGGCGCCCCCTCCCTAGTCCAATTCGGACCAGCCCATGGGGAGGGGTGCGGCCACCCTTTGAGGCCTTTCTCTCCTTTCCCGTATGGCCCATTAAGGCCCAATACGAATTCCCGTAACTCCCCGGTACTCCCGAAAATACCCGAATCACTTGGAACCTTTCCGATGTCCGAATATAGTCGTCCAATATATCGATCTTTACGTCTTGACCATTTCGAGACTCCTCGTCATGTCCCTGATCTCATACGGGACTCCGAACTCCTTCGGTACATCAAAACACATAGACTCATAATATAACCGTCATCGAACTTTAAGCGTGCGGACCCTACGGGTTCGAGAACTATGTAGACATGACCGAGACACGTCTCCGGTCAATAACCAATAGCGGAATCTGGATGCTCATATTGGCTCCTACATATTCTACGAAGATCTTTATCGGTCAGACCGCATAAAAA
Organism: Triticum urartu; assembly: GCF_003073215.2. NCBI lineage: Eukaryota > Viridiplantae > Streptophyta > Magnoliopsida > Poales > Poaceae > Triticum > Triticum urartu. The sequence goes on from NC_053023.1 coordinate 738,604,190, forward strand.
CATACGTTGTTCCCTTTGTCATCGGTATGTTACTTGCCTGAGATTCGATCGTCGGTATCTCAATACCTAGTTCAATCTCGTTACCGGCAAGTCTCTTTACTCGTTCCGTAATACATCATCTCACAACTACTCATTAGTTGCAATGCTTTCAAGGCTTATAGTGATGTGCATTACCGAGAGGGCCCAGAGATACCTCTTTGACAATCGGAGTGACAGATCCTAATCTCGAAATACGCCAACCCAACAAGTACCTTCGGAGACACCTGTAGAGCACCTTTATAATCACCCAGTTACGTTGTGACATTTGGTAGCACACAAAGTGTTCCTCTGGTAAACGGGAGTTGCATAATCTCATAGTCATAGGAACATGTATAAGTCATGAAGAAAGCAATAGCAACAAACTAAACGATCAAGTGCTATGCTAACGGAATGGGTCAAGTCAATCACATCATTCTCCTAATGATGTGATCCCGTTAATCAAATGACAATTCATTTCTATGGTTAGGAAACATAACCATCTTTGATCAACGAGCTAGTCAAGTAGAGGCATACTAGTGACACTTTGTTTGTCTATGTATTCACACATGTATTATGTTTCCGGTTAATACAATTCTAGCATGAATAATAAACATTTATCATGATATAAGGAAATAAATAATAACTTTATTATTGCCTCTAGGGCATATTTCCTTCAAGCCCGACCACGACATAAGATAGAGAGAGAATGAAAATCATTCCCTATGCCTCAGCCATATGTTCTATAAAGTATGCCATGCTGTGTACCAGACCTATTGTGTAACTTGCCATGAGTTTGGCAAAGGGGTACAATAGTGATCCAGGAGTAGATCACTGGACAGTGGTCAAAATTATCCTTAGAGGACTAAGGAAATATTTCTCGGTTATGGAGGTGATAAATAGTTCGTCGTAAAGAGTTATGTCGATGCAACCTTTGACACCGATCTGGATGACTCTGAGTCTTGATCTGGATACATATTGAAAGTGGGATCAATTAGCTAGAGTAGCTCCATACGGAGCATTGTAGAAATAGAAATTTACAAAATACATACGGATCTGAATGTGACAGACCTGTTGACTAAACTTCTCTCACAAGGAAAACATGATCACACCTTAGTACTCTTTGGTTGTTAATCACATGGCGATGTGAACTAGAATATTGATCCTAGTAAACCCTTTGGGTGTTGGTCACATGGTGATGTGAACTATGGGTGTTAATCACATGATGATGTGAACTATTGGTGTTAAATCACATGGCGATCTGAACAAGATTATTGACTCTAGTGCAAGTGTGAGACTAAAGGAAATATGCCCTAGAGGTAATAATAAATTTATTATTTTATATTTCCTTATTCATGATATAGGTTTATTATTCATGATAGAATTGTATTGATCGGAAACTTAAATACATGTGTGAATACATAAACAAATAGCGTGTCCCTAGTAAGCCTCTACCAGACTAGCTCGTTGATCAAAGATGGTTAAGGTTCCTAACCATGGACATGTGTTGTCATTTGATAATGGGATCACATCATTAGGAGAATGATGTGATGGACAAAACCCACCCATTAGCTTAGCATAATGATCGTTCAGTTTATTGCTATTGCATTCTTCATGTCAAATACTTATTCCTTCGACTATGAGATTATGCAACTCCCGGATACCGGAGGAATACCTTGCATGCTATCAAACGTCACAACGTATCTGGGTGATCATAAAGATGCTCTACAAGTATATACAAAGGTGTTTGTTGAGTTGGCATAGATCGAGATTAGCATTTGTCACTCCGAGTATCGGAGAGGTATCTCCGGGCCCTCTCGGTAATACGCATCATAAGCTTGCAAGCAAATGAATAAGGAGTTACTCACGAGGCGATGTATTATGGAATGAGTAAAGAGACTTGCCGGAAACGAGATTGAACTAGGTATGAAGATACCGACGATCGAATCTCTGGCAAGTAACATACCGATAGACAAAGGGAATTATGTATGTTGTCATAATGGTTTGACCGATAAAGATCTTCATAGAATATGTAGGAGCCAATATGGGCATCCAGGTTCCGCTATTGGTTATTGATCGAAGAGGTGTCTCGGTCATGTCTACATAGTTCTCAAACCCATAGGGTCTGCACGCTTTCGTTGACGATATAGTGTTATATGAGTTATATGTTTTGGTGACCGAATGTTGTTCGGAGTCCCGGATGAGATCACGGACATGACGAGGAGTCTCGAAATTGTTGAGAGGTAAATATTGATATATATGACGATGGTATTTGGACACCAGAAGTGTTTCGGGACATACCGGGAAGAAATCGGGTCACCGGAAGGGGTTCCGGGCACCCCTGGCATGTATATGGGCTTAATGGGCCAAGAGAGGGACATACCAGCCCAGAGTGGCTGGTGCGCCCTTTCCCTAGACAAACAGCCCTAGGGAAGGAAAAGGGGGAGGGCTAGCCCCTCCTGCCTTTCCCTCCCATGGGAGAAAGGAAGGGGGGGGGTGCACCCTCCCCTGCCTTTCCCCCGCTCCTATACATGGGAGGGGGCGCCACCTTCGGAGAGACCCCAAGTAGGATTCCTCCTACTTGGGCGCCCCCCTTGGCTACTCCTCCCTCGCTCCCACCTATATATATGTGGGAGGGGGGCGCCTAGCACACACCAGACAATTGCCTAGCCATGTGCGGCGCCCCCTCCACCGTTTACACACTCGATCATATTTTCGTAGTGCTTAGGCGAAGCCCCGCGAGGATCACTTCACCATCACTTTCACCACGCCGTCGTGCCAACGGAACTCATCTACTACCTCGACGTCTTGCTGGATCAAGAAGGCAAGGGACGTCACCGAGCTGAACGTGTGCAGAACACGGAGGTGCCGTGCGTTCGGTACTTGATCGGTTGAAGTGCGAAGAAGTTCGACTACATCAACCGCGTTGAGAAACGCTTCCGCTTACAGTCTACGAGGGTACGTAGACACACTCTCCCCCTCATTGCTATGCATCTCCATGGATAGGTCATTGCATGTGCGTAGATTTTTTTTCATGCAACGTTTCCCATCATGCTACTGTCAACGCAAGCTCTGGTGGCTAATCAGGCACTTGAAGCGTTGAATAGAATGCCTCAAGACGCAGTGTGGATCGGAGTTCTTCTTACCAGCGCTTTGGGTGCCACAGAACACGTGCTCATGCGACTTTAAGGTGGGCCGCTACCCATATAGCCCTGTGCTCAGTTCACTCGATGGTTGACTGGTTTGATAGCCTTTTTCTTACAACAGGTCTATTATTCAGTTGCACAAGCCAGTTAAAAGACCAGCAAGATATCCGTTCAGAAAGAAATGACTTTCAATTTTGTATAGACTAAAAAATCATACATTCAAAAAATGTCCCAATGTTTTTAAAAATTCATGAATTAAAAAAAAGTTCATGAACCCAAAATAAATCACAAATTTTAAAAAGATGTTTGTCAGTACTGAATACCAAAAATATTTGCAAATTTGAAAATATGTCCATGAAGAACAAACATTGTTCGTGATTTGAAAAAAATCATGAAATTGAACAAAAATCCTAAATTTGGAAAGAGTTAACAAATTTGAAAAATGTTCATGGGTTTGGAAAGAATTCACAATATTTTTTTAAAAAATCGCAAAATTGGAAAATTTAATGAAATTTTCATGAACTCAATTTCCGTTTCACGAATTAAAAAATTTCATGGATTTGAAAAAGTTCATAAATATGGAAAATGTCCATGAACTCAACAAGAGCTTGTAAATTCAATAAAATTTCTCAAATTTGCAAAAATTTCTTGGATTTGTAAAAAGTTTTAAATTCTAATAAAATTTCCTAAATTTGAAAAACGTTCATGATTTTTTAACAATTTATGGTTTTGGAAAAGCTTCACATTGGTTCTCGGTGTATGTATTATTTCAATTAACATTCCTACGACAAATTTGAAGCTATCTTCAAAATAGCTCATACCGTTCCCACAACATTGTGTGGGATAATCATCTAGTATTATGATATTTATAAGTGTAATTTTAATTGGTTCCTTAGTTATAAGATATATTCAATTGGATTATTATTAGTGTGGAATAGATAATTAATTATCAATTAATTATACATTTTGCATAACTGTAACCAATGCAAATTAGGATTAAGTAGTCCTCCAAATGACTATAAAATTACAATTTAACACAAAATACAATTGATTTGCAAATACATAATAAACACATTTAATTATTTCTTTTTTCAGTTAGATACGTATATAATACATCAACTGATTTGCCAATAATCTTTGAAGACGTGAACATGATAAGTATTATTATAATTATCAAAGAAGTAGTCAAGCTAATTCTAATATACAATTAATAAATTATGATTTTTTATAATTAAGTATAGCAGGTCAGAATAACTCCGGGGCAAGGCAAGTACAAAACATTTGTACTAAACTTTTATACTTATTTATAGCTCATTTTTACAACAGATAATTTTAGTAACTATTTGAAACTATTTGGTGAGCATAATTAACCACATTATAAGGTTTCTTACCATTAATTATATTATTTTTATTATATAGCTTTAATGTAAATTGTTGAAGAATACATTTGTGCTCGACTAAACTTAGACAATAGTTGTAGGAGAGGTTTCATTTTTGTGATATTGCCCCTTAAAATGGTCTTTAAACCAAATTCACATAGATATGAGTAAACGAATAATAGAAAACATATATTAACTTGTGACCCTTGGTGAGTTAAACTGTATATATATATCATTTGTTTCTCTCTCTCTCTCTCATTTCTCTTCAATGTTTTCATTGAGATCTCTGAAGTGTGCTGTCAATCAAATATCTTGATAGTAGTTTCTAGTCTATAATTGTGTATAAGCACCTAAATGTTTCTAGAGAATATAAAGTGTGTACACGCATCTTTTCATGAGATCATTTGGATGTTTCTTTATAGTAGGTTCTATTCCATGGTCAAATGTGTTTTAAGTGTTATAGTTGGTTCGGTAATAAACTAAAACATGTGCTTGTTGTATAGTTGATAACAAATACCGTTGTTTATAAAAATGTCCGACAAACATCAATGCTTGCCCCAAAAAGTAGAAGCACATATTCAAATGATTACACAATAACAACAATAATTCATATTGGTTCTTCTCTGGTGCTACCTGATACATAGTAGGTGTATAATTTTCAAAGTTCTCATGCCACTAAATTATCAATTTAACTTTATATTTATTTGCTATCCTACTAAAATTGTCGGAAAGGCAGAGTTGCATATCTTACCTTTTTGTTTTCAGGGAACTTCTTGAACTAGGAAAAATATGAAAACTATTAGGCGCAAATATTTTCTCGGGTCATAGATACTTGCAAAAGGAGACAACCAGATGGGCCCAGAAGGGCTCTACTCATCCAGCCCACGCGCCCTAGGCCTAAGCTGAGTCATAAGGGATGTCCATGGGTCCCACAAAATTGTGCAAGGGTCACCCTTATGGCGAGAGCTTGCACATGGGTTTTTAGATCCGCCATTTTTTGAGTTTTTCGTAGTTACAGATCTCCAAGAAAATTCTAAAATGGCGAGCAAGATAGATTTCCACATGTAGAAAAATACCCCCTCGAAACTGAGACCCAGTATCGAGGGAATCTCTCTTCCTCTCCACGATAGCCACCAAAAACCATAGGGGGAAACACCCCTCCTTCCAAGGGAGAAGGCCAAGGAAGAAGAAGAAGGCACCCCCCTCTTCTACGGTGGCGCTAGAACCCACGAGTGTAGGGAATCTATTGTAAGTCGTTTCGATAAGTAAGAGTACAGAGCCCAATGATAATCAGAAGGACTTGGCCAATTGGTCGATATAAATCAACAATGAATCACTTTAAAAGTTACAAAGAGTGTTTGATGGTTTGTTCGATCACAAGAACAATTGCAAGAACTTACATAACAAAAAATCAATGATGCAACAAATGGCCCAATTCTTAATTGTGCTAAGGACAAGGCGGCACTTATAAGGGTTAGATCGCTGCCAAGGACACATGAGAATTTCAGCAAGTTGTTTTCACCAAGATCGCCGACACTTTCATTGCTTTGATAATTGTTGTGTGGTGGAAACTATGGTAATGAACTATTCTTACATGAACAAGATACATGCTTAAGATTTAACTCTTAATTTAAGCATCGGTAACTATACATGGGTAATTAAGATACCATCCTACTATAACATTAAATTCTAGGGTTACAACAAGCCCTTATGAAATAGTTCATGAACTTAGGGTATGAAAATTTCTGTCACACCAACCATCCATCGTAGACAAACTGACCACACAATGCTCTCCTCTAGGCCCATCAAGTGAAGTGATATGCCGTCGACATTTGCTCATCACCACTAAAGAATCGCACCAAAACATAATATCAAAACATTGAACTTTATTCAATTTCACATGATTACTAGCAACAAGGTTTCGCCCATTCCTCAAGAACGTAATGGACTACTCACAAGACATCATATGAAGCATGATCAATGGGGTATTGATATAATAAACAATTTGAACATGATGTAATCAACACCAAAGAGTAATCTCAACAACAGATCAGAGGTAATAGTTCATAGATTAAAAAAGAGGGAGATGAAGGTGATGATGGGGATGGTCCAGATGTAAATGGTGATGGAGATGATGATCTCAATGAAGAACAAATTGTCGGTGATGACAATGGCTTCAAATCCCTCCACCGGTAGGGATGGAGTTCCGACAGATCAACCTATCGAAGATGAAAAGTTATCCATTTTGTTCTGCCTCACAGACGACGAGGAAAAAATCTCTTAAAAGTCAAAATGGTGTTTTAAGGCAATATAGGACCATTGGTACCAGAGAGTAGTAGTGGAGAGGCCTATGGGTCACATGTAAACATGTTTGCGATGTCAAGCTAGGATGAATCACCTAGTCACACAATAGGTGTTGTCTCCAAGAACTCAGCCCCACAGGCCCCATCGCAACAGAATTATTTCCTGTTTCCTAGCCGGCCCCTTTCCTAAATTCTTAAGACGCTTGCCGCATTCTTCTTAATGCATCAATCCATCCGGCTGCTCTTCGTGTAGATAGGCCATTTGCTGTACCATGATATGGCTCAGGAAGATACTCAGCCGCAGTAATAAGGAAGATGAAAGTGATCAGTGGAATCATTAGAGTGCCAGTGGATCACCGCCAAGGCCAGGAATAGGTGACATCTCACGTGTGTGTCGGCTGGTGCCGACATAACTAATTACCCAACAAATTTGAGGATGAATTAAGAAGCCCTTAACTGGTGAATGTTTGCCAGGAGGGGGTGACATTTTGCGAACGATTTTACTAGCATTTTTAGTTGTGATGGGTGACAGTTTTTTCAGAGCGACATGACAGTTTTTGTCAGAGAAGGCAATTTTTCGTTTAAAACTGCCACCTTTTGATCTCGTCACACAACTAAAGCTGCTAGCAAAAGGGGTTCATTTGCCACCCCTTTCCCAACGAAAGTCAGCCAGCTAGCTTTTCTGTTAATTAATCTAATGATTCACGTGGATGCACGAGAATGCCCATTTCAAAGTTTCCTAGGTGTGTACCGAAGCAGTGCTCAATAAAAAAATTGTCTTAGCTGCACAGTGTGGCTTGACATGAATTTGAAGGCTCTAAAATTAAGCAACCGACCATGGATTTCGACTACTGGTTGTTAAGTAGCTGATGATAATGTACTTTCTTTTCACCGTAGTCGGCTGATCGTTTCTGTATGTTGTGCTTATACTTGAAATGGCAAAAGTTTTGCTTCATTATTGGGCTTATGTTATATATGTTGACCATCGCACAGTGAACACAGAACACTGATGACCCACAAGTATAGGGGATCTATCTTAGTCCTTTCGATAAGTAAGAATGTGGAACCCAACGAGGAGTAGAAGGAAACGATAAGCGGTTTTCAGCAAGGTATTCTCTGCAAGCACTGAAACTATAGGTAACAGATAGTTTTGTGATAAGATAATTGGTAACGAGCAACAAGTAACAAAAGTAAATAAAGTGCAGCAAGGTGGCCCAATCCCTTTTGTAGCAAAGGACAAGCCTGGACAAATTCTTATATAAAGAAAAGCGCTCCCGAGGACACATGGGAATTATCGTCAAGCTAGTTTTCATCACGTTTATATGATCCGTGTTCGGTACTTTGATAATTTGGTATGTGGGTGGACCGGTGCTTGGGTACTGCCCTTACTTGGACAAGCATCCCACTTATGATTAACCTCTATTGCAAGCATCCGCAACTACAACAAAAGTATTATGGTAAACCTAACCATAGCATGAAACATATGGATCCAAATCAACCCCTTACGAAGCAACATAAACTAGGGTTTAAGCTTCTGTCACTCTAGCAACCCATCATCTACTTATTACTTCCCAATGCCTTCCTCTAGGCCCAAATAATGGTGAAGTGTCATGTAGTCAACGTTCACATAACACCACTAGAGGAGAGACAACATACATTTCATGAAAATATCGAACGAATACCAAATTCACATGACCACTAATAGCAAGACTTCTCCCATGTCCTCAGGAACAAACGTAACTACTCACAAAGCATATTCATGTTCATAATCAGAGGAGTATTAATATGCATATAGGATCTGAACATATGATCTTCCACCAAATAAACCAACTAGCATCAACTACAAGGAGTAATCAACACTACTAGCAACCTACAGGTACCAATCCCGGACTTAGAGACAAGAATTGGATACAAGAGATGAACTAGGGTTTGAGAGGAGATGGTGCTGGTGAAGATGTTGATGGATATTGACCCCCTCCCGATGAGAGGATCGTTGGTGACGACGATGGCGATGATTTCCCCCTCCCGGAGGGAAGTTTCCCCGGCAGAACAGCTCCGCCGGAGCCCTAGATTGATTTTGCCAAGGTTCCGCCTCGTGGCGGAGGAGTCTCATCCCGAAAGCTTGCTTATGATTTTTTCCTCATCGAAAGACTCCATATAGCAGAAGATGGGCATCGGAGGGCCACCAGGGGGCCCAAGAGGCAGGGGGGCGCGCCCCCACCCTCGTGGGCAGGGTGTGGACCCCCTCCGGAACTTCTTGCGCTTAGTATTTTTTATATATTCTGAAAATGACTTCTGTGAAGTTTCAGGAGTTTTGGAGTTGTGCAGAATAGGTCTCTAATATTTGCTCTTTTTCCAGCCGAGAATCCCAGCTGCTGGCATTCTCCCTCTTTATGTAAACGTTGTAAAATAAGAGAGAATAGGCATAAGTATTGTGACATAATGTGTAATAACATCCCATAATGCAATAAATATCGATATAAAAGCATGATGCAAAATGGACGTATCAACTCCCCCAAGCTTAGACCTCGCTTGTCCTCAAGCGAAAGACAAAATCGAAAAATATGTCCACATGTTTAGAGATAGAGGTGTCGATAAAAATAAAATACGGACATGAGAGCATCACGATCATTCTTAGAACAACAACTTATATAATTCTTGTCATATGATCTCTTATGCTAGAGTAATGATACGTCTCCAACGTATCTATAATTTTTGATTGCTCCATGCTATATTATCTACTGTTTTGGACTATATTGGGCTTTATTTTCCACTTTTATATTATTTTTGGGACTAACCTATTAACCGGAGGCCCAGCCCAGAATTGTTGTTTTTTTGCCTATTTCAGTATTTCGGAGAAACATAATATCAAACGGAGTCCAAACGGAATAAAACCTTCGGGAACGTGATTTTCTCACCGCACGTGATCCAGGAGACTTGGACCCTACTCCAAGGAGTCAAAGAGGTGGTCACGAGGGTGGGGGGGGTGCCCCCCTAGGGCGCGCCCCCTGCCTCGTGGGCCCCTCGGTGCTTCACCGACGTACTCCTTCCTCCTATATATACCTACGTACCCCAAACGATCAGAACAGGAGCCAAAAACCTAATTCCACCGCCGCAACTTTCTGTATCCACGAGGTCCCATCTTGGGGCCTGTTCCGGAGCTCCGCCGGAGAGGGCCGTCATCACGGAGGGCTTCTACATCATCATAGCCCCTCCGATGAAGTGTGAGTAGTTTACCTCAGACCTTCAGGTCCATAATTAGTAGCTAGATGGCTTCTTCTCTCTTTTTGGATCTCAATACAAAGTTCTCCCCCTCTCTTGTGGAGATCTATTCAATGTAATCTTCTTTTTGCGGTGTGTTTGTTGAGATCGATGAATCGTGGGTTTATGATCAAGTCTATCTATGAATAATATTTGAATCTTCTCTGAATTCTTTTATGTATGATTGGTTATCTTTGCAAGTCTCTTCGAATTATCCGTTTGCAGGGACGGAGCCAGGAATTTGGTATAGGGGGGCGAGCTCTACACTTGAGCTCTTACGGAATAATGAGCATCGAGTTTCAAATAGTGGCGATAGCATCCACTATTGTGCCTGCAGTACCGTCCGCTACCACCTCGCCATCCGCTATTTAAAGCTATTCGACCCAACTGTAGAACATTTAAACCATGAAAAATGCCTAAACCTAAATCATGTTTTCGGTGATGTAAACACTAGAAGAATACTACCAAATTGTCCATCTTGATAAAGAAAAATTTAGTTTTTGAATTTATATAGAAAAATTTGGCACACTGTACTACAAATAATTTATTCAAATCCAATTTTCATGTCCATCAATCAATGATCATTCATGTTAGATGAATTAAATTAGAAGTTTGAAGTTGTTGAGAAGGGACGTACCATGAAGGCATAGAGGATGTAATGCATAGTTCCATGGTCGCTCATCGTGATGGTGCTTCCGCTGATCCTCTTTATATAGGCTAACACATTTGTCGATGGGGACGTACAAGGCTTGGATGATCAGGTTCAGCATCACCTTCAGCAGGACAAGGGTTGTTCTCTTGGCTAGGTTGCACATCTATTGCATCTGCATCATGCTCACATGACTGACAGATTGAACCAATTGGCTAGAGAAAAATATAAATTTATTCATCTCTCTTTCTCTTCATGTCTACACAAACACAATTAGACAATTAGACAATTGAAAATTAGTTTTCAATGTCTGTGGTTCTACAGTTACATTATATAAGACAAAGTAATCTAATCCTAAAGATAAACTAACCTTTTTTCTCGTTTGGTCGTTGGTTCGTGCGGCCGGCCGGCCAGAATGCTCCTGTGTATCGGCACAACGGAGGCACGACGCTTGCGTGTCGCATTCCCTTTTCAACCACAGACGATCTACTAGGCGGCCGGCTGACGCGAGCAGTTTTTTCCGATCGCAGGAACAGGAACTCACAGATTGGAAACGAAGAGACAAGAGGAGAGATAGAACTGTCATGTACGTGCGTCCTACTTAAGTCTGGATCCTTTCTCTTCCACGATGGGCTGCTTTTTTCTTTTCCTCATATTGGGCCTTTGACCCATTGCTGCAACCACACATGGGCTTTGACTATGGGAGGCACAGGGGGCGAGACAAGCCTCAAATCGTGTGCATACAAGAAAAAACTGCTACTAACCAATCACCATTAAGGGGAAACATGATCGTTAGGGGGGGGGTCTCGCCCCCTCCGTCCCCCCTTGAAATCGTCCCTGTCCGTTTGGTTTGGCCAACTAGATTGGTAGTTCTTACAGTGGGAGAAGTGCTTAGCTTTGGGTTCGATCTTGCGGTGTCCTTTCCAAGTGACAGAAGGGGCAGCAAGGCACGTATTGTATCGTTGCCATCGAGGATAACAAGATGGGGTTTATTTCATATTGCATGAATTTATCTCTCTACATCATGTCATCTTGCTTAAGGCGTTACTCTGTTTTAACTTAATACTCTAGATGCATGCTGGATAGCGGTCGATGAGTGGAGTAATAGTAGTAGATGCAGAATCGTTTCGGTCTACTTGTCACAGACGTGATGCCTATATACATGATCATGCCTAGATATTCTCATAACTATGCTCAGTTCTGTCAATTGCTCAACAGTAATTTGTTCACCCACCGTAGAATACTTATGCTCTTGAGAGAAGCCACTAGTGAAACCTATGGCCCCCGGGTCTATTCTCATCATATCAATCTCCATCACTTTAATCTTGCTTTGCCTTTACTTTTTACTTTGCATCTCTATACCAAAAATACCAAAAATATTATATCTCACTCTTGTAAGTGACCGTGAAGGGATTGACAACCCCTAATCGCGTTGGTTGCGAGTAGCTATCGTTTTGTGCAGGTACGAGGGACTTGAGCGTGGCCTCCTACTGGATTGATACCTTGGTTCTCAAAAACTGAGGGAAATACTTACGCTACTCTGCTGCATCATCCCTTCCTCTTCGGGGAAATCCAACGGAAGCTCAAGAGGTAGCAAGAAGGATTTCTGGTGCCGTTGCCGGGGAGTCTACGCAAAAAGTCAACATACCAAGTACCCATCACAATCTCTATCTCTCGCATTACATTATTTGCCATTTGCCTCTCATTTTCCTCTCCCCCACTTCACCCTTGCCGTTTTATTCGCCCTCTCTCTCTCTGTATCGTCCCTCTCTATTTGCCTCTTTTTGCCCGCTTGCCTTTTGTTTGCTTGTGTGTTGGATTGCTTGTTTGTCGCGATGGCTCAAGATACTACCAAATTGTGTGACTTCACCAATACCAATAATAATGATTTTCTTAGCACTCCGATTGCTCCTCTTGCTAATACTGAATCTTGTGAAATCAATACTGCTTTGTTGAATCTTGTTATGAAAGATCAATTCGTCGGCCTTCCTAGTGAAGATGCCGCTACTCATCTGAATAGCTTCATTGATTTATGTGATATGCAAAAGAAAAAAGATGTCGATAATGATGTCGTTAAATTGAAGCTATTTCCTTTTTCGCTTAGAGATCGTGCTAAAGCTTGGTTTTCGTCTTTGCCTAAAAATAGTATTGATTCTTGGAACAAGTGCAAAGATGCTTTTATCTCTAAGTATTTCCCTCCCGCTAAGATCATCTCTCTTAGAAACGATATTATGAACTTTAAGCAACTTGATCATGAACATGTTGCACAAGCTTGGGAGAGAATGAAATTAATGATACGTAATTGCCCTACTCATGGTTTGAATTTGTGGATGATTATACAAAATTTTTATGCCGGATTGAATTTTGCTTCTAGAAATCTTTTAGATTCGGCCGCGGGAGGTATTTTTATGGAAATCACTTTAGGAGATGCTACTAAACTCCTAGATAATATTATGGTTAATTATTCTCAATGGCATACTGAAAGATCTTCTAATAAAAAAGTGCATGCAATAGAAGAAATCAATGTTTTGAGTGAAAAGATGGATGAACTTATGAAATTATTTGCTACTAAGAGTGTTTCTTCTGATCCTAATGATATGCCTTTGTCTACTTTGATTGAGAATAACAATGAATCTATGGTTGTGAATTTTGTTGGTAGGAATAATTTTGGTAACAACGCTTATAGAGGGAATTTTAATCCTAGGTCATATCCTAGTAATCCTTCTAATAATTATGGGAATTCTTACAACAACTCTTATGGAAATTATAATAAGATGCCCTCTGAATTTCAGAATAGTGTTAAAGAGTTTATGAATTCACAAAAGAATTTTAATGCTTTGCTTGAAGAGAAATTGCTTAAAGTTGATGATTTGGCTAGGAACGTTGATAGAATTTCTCTTGAGATTGATTCTTTAAAGCTTAGATCTATTCCTCCTAAGCATGATATCAATGAGTCTCTCAAAGCCATGAGAATTTCCATTGATGAGTGCAAGGAAAGAACCGCTAGGATGCGTGCTTCCAAAGATGCCTTTATTAAAGCGTGTTCTTCCAATTCCTATGAAAATCAAGATGAAGATCTAAAATTTATTGATGTGTCACCTATTAAATCTTTGTTTTGCAATATGAATCTTGATGAAACTGAATATGATCTTCCTTTATCTAGAAGGCGTTCTAAAAATTCGGAGTATTTAGATCTTTATGATGAAATTGATGAAAGTGGGATTGAAAGAAATAAAAATCTAGATGTTGCTAAACCCACTATATTGCATTTCAAGGAGTTTAATTATGAAAGTTGCTCTTTAATTGATTGTATTTCCTTGTTGCAATCCGTGCTAAATTCTCCACATGCTTATAGTCAAAAGAAAGCCTTCACCGAACATATTGTTGATGCCTTGATGCAATCTTATGAAGAAAAACTTGAGTTGAAAGTTTCTATCCCTAGAAAACTCTATGATGAGTGGGAACCAACTATTAAAATTAAAATTAAAGATCATGAGTTTTATGCTTTGTGTGATTTGGGTGCTAGTGTCTCCACTATTCCCAAGACTTTGTGTGATTTGCTAGATTTCCGTAATTTGGATGATTGCTCTCTAAACTTGCATCTTGCGGATTCTACTATTAAGAAACCTATGAGAAGGATTAATGATGTTCTTATTGTTGCAAATAGGAATTATGTGCCCGTAGATTTCATTGTTCTTGATATAGATTGCAATCCTTCTTGCCCTATTATTCTTGGTAGACCTTTCCTTAGAACGGTTAGTGCGATTATTGATATGAAGGAAGGGAATATTAGATTTCAATTTCCATTAAAAAAGGGCATGGAACACTTTCCTAGAAAGAAAATAAAATTGCCATATGAAACTATCATGAGAGCCACTTATGGATTGCCTATCAAAGATGGCAATACCTAGATCTATCCTCGCTTTTATGCCTAGCTAGGGGCGTTAAACGATAGCGCTTGTTGGGAGGCAACCCAATTTTATTTTTATTCCTTGCTTTTTGCTCCTGCTTAGTAATAAATAATTTATTTAGCCTCTTTTTTTTGTGTTTTTTGTGTTTAATTAGTGTTTGTGCCAAGTAGAACCGTTGGGAAGACTTGGGGAAAGTCTTGTTGAACTTGCTGTAAAAAACAGAAACTTTAGCGCTCACGAGAACTGCTGTCATTTTTATTTGTAGATTTATATTTAGTTAATTCTTTTTAAGATTATTAATAGATAAATTCCTAACGTCCAGCAATTTATTTTAGAATTTTTGGGGTTCCAGATATTGCGCTAGCTACAGATTACTACAGACTGTTCTGTTTTTGACAAATTCTGTTTTTCGTGTGTTGTTTGCTTATTTTGATGAACCTATGGCTAGTAAAATAGTTTATAATCCATAGATAAGTTGGAATAAAGTAGGTTTAACACCAATATAAATAAATAATGAGTTTACAGTACCTTGAAGTGGTATTTTGTTTTCTTTCACTAACGGATGTCACGAGTTTTCTACTTTAAGTTTTGTGTTGTGAAGTTTTCAAGTTTTGGGTGAATTCTTTTGATGGATTATGGAACAAGGAGTGTCAAGATCCTTAGCTTGGGGATGCCCATGGCACCCCCAAGATAATCCAAGGACACCAAAAAGTCAAAGCTTGGGGATGCCCCGGAAGGCATCCCCTCTTTCGTCCACTTCCATCGGAAATTTACTTGGAGCTATATTTTTATTCACCAACATGATATGTGTTTTGCTTGGAGCGTCTTGTATTATTTGTGTCTTTGTGTTTTAATATGCCACAATCATCCTTGCTGTACACACCTTTTGAGAGAGCCATACATGAATTAAAATTTGATAGAATACTCTATGTGCTTCACTTATATCTTTTGAGCTATGTAGTTTTGCTCTATGTGCTTCACTTATATCTTCTTGAGCTAAGTAATTTTGCTCTATGTGCTTCACTTAGATTTTTTTGAGCACGGTGGTGGATTTGTTTTAAAGAAACTATTGATCTCTCATGCTTCACTTAAATTATTTTGAGAGTCTTAATAGCATGGTAATTTGCTTAATAATAACATGCTTGGTATTAAAGATTTGTGAAACTTTCTTTTGAGTGTGTTGAATACTAAGAAAAGTTGGATGCTTGATAATTGTTTTGAGATATGGAGGTAGTAATATCAAAGTCATGCTAGTAGAGTAATTTTGAATTTTAGAAGTGCTTGAGTTAAAGTTTGCAAGTCCCTTAGCATGCACATATGGTAAACGTTATGCAAAAATTTTGAAACATGAGGTGTTATTTGATTGTCCTCTTTATGAGTGGCGGTCGGGGACGAGCGATGGTCTTTTCCTACCGATCTATCCCCCTAGGAGCATGCGCGTAATACTTTGGTTTTTGATGGCTTGTAAATTTTTGCAATAAGTATATGAGTTCTTTATGACTAATGTTGAGTCCATGGATTATACGCACTCTCACCCTTCCATCATTGCTAGCCTCTATGGTACCGTGCATTGCCCTTTCTCACATCGAGAGTTGGTGCAAACTTCGCCGGTGCATCCAAACTCCGTGATATGATACGCTCTTTCACACATAAACCTCCTTATATCTTCCTCAAAACAGCCACCATACCTACCTATTATGGCATTTCCATAGCCATTCCGAGATATATTCCCATGCAACTTTCCACCATCCAGTTTATGATGACACATCCATCATTGTTATATTGCTTAGCATGATCCTGTAGTTGTCATAGTATTTGTGGCAAAGCCACCGTTCATAATTTTCTCATACTTGTCACTCTTGATTCATTGCATATCCCGGTACACCACCAGAGGCATCCATATAGAGTCATACTTTGTTCTAGTATTGAGTTGTAATCATTGAGTTGTAAATAAATAAAAGTGTGATGATCATCATTTAATAGAGAATTGTCCCAAAAAAGGCCAAAGAAAAAAAAGAAGGCCCCCAAAAAAGAGAAAATAAATAAAAAGGGGCAATGCTACTGTTCCTTTTTCCACACTTGTGCTTCAAAGTAGCACCATGTTCTTCATATAGAGAGTCTCTTGAGTTATCACTTTCATATACTAGTGGGAATTTTCATTATAGAACTTGGCTTGTATATTCCAACAATGGGCATCCTCAAGTGCCCTAGGTCTTCGTGAGCAAACAAGTTGGATGCACACCCACTTAGTTTCTTTTCTTGAGCTTTCATACATTTATAACTCTAGTGCATCCGTTGCATGGCAATCCCTACTCCTTGCATTAACATCAATTGATGGGCATCTCCATAGCCCATTGATTAGCCTCGTTGATGTGAGACTTTCTCCTTTTTTGACTTCTCCACATAACCCCCACCATTATATTCTATTCCACCCATAGTGCTATATCCATGGCTCACGCTCATGTATTGCGTGAAAGTTTATGAGTTTGAAATTATTAAGGTATGAAACAATTGCTTGGCTTGTCATCGGGGTTGTGCATGATGAGAGCATTCTTGTGTGATGAAAATGGAGTGTGACTAAACTATATGATTTTGTAGGGATGAACTTTCTTTGGCCATGTTACTTTAAGAAAACATAATTGCTTTGTTGGTTTGCTTGAAGTATCATTATTATTCTTTATGTCAATATGAACTTTTGTCTTGATTCTTCCTAATCTGAATATTCATACCACAATTAATAAGATTTGCATTGAAATTATGCCAAGTAGCACTCCGCATCAAAAATTCTCTTTTTATCATTTACCTACTCGAGGACGAGCAGGAATTAAGCTTGGGGATGCCTGATACGTCTCCAACGTATCTATAATTTTTGATTGCTCCATGCTATATTATCTACTGTTTTGGACTATATTGGGCTTTATTTTCCACTTTTATATTATTTTTGGGACTAACCTATTAACCGGAGGCCCAGCCCAGAATTGCTGTTTTTTGCCTATTTCAGTATTTCGGAGAAACAGAATATCAAACGGAGTCCAAACGGAATAAAACTTTCGGGAACGTGATTTTCTCACCGAACGTGATCCAAGAGACTTGGACCCTACTCCAAGGAGTCAAAGAGGCGGTCACGAGGGTGGGGGGCGCGCCCCCTGCCTCATGGGCCCCTCGGTGCTCCATCGACGTACTCCTTCCTCCTATATATACCTACGTACCCCCAAACGATCAGAACAGGAGCCAAAAACCGAATTCCACCGCCGAACTTTCTGTATCCACGAGATCCCATCTTGGGGCCTTTTTCGGAGCTCCGCCGGAGAGGGCCGTCATCACGGAGGGCTTCTATATCATCATAGCCCCTCCGATGAAGTGTGAATAGTTTACCTCAGACCTTCGGGTCCATAGTTAGTAGCAAGATGGCTTCTTCTCTCTTTTTGGATCTCAATACAAAGTTCTCCCCCTCTCTTGTGGAGATCTATTCGATGTAATCTTCTTTTTGTGGTGTGTTTGTTGAGACCGATGAATTGTGGGTTTATGATCAAGTCTATCTATGAATAATATTTGAATCTTCTCTGAATTCTTTTATGTATGATTGCTTATCTTTGCAAGTCTCTTCGAATTATCCGTTTGGTTTGGCCAACTATATTGGTAGTTCTTGCCATGGGAGAAGTGCTTAGCTTTGGGTTCGATCTTGCGGTGTCCTTTCCGAGTGACAGAAGGGGCAGCAAGGCACGTATTGTATCGTTGCCATCGAGGATAACAAGATGGGGTTTATTTCATATTGCATGAATTTATCTCTCTACATCATGTCATCTTGCTTAAGGCGTTACTCTATTTTTAACTTAATACTCTGGATGCATGCTCGATAGCGGTCGATGAGTGGAGTAATAGTAGTAGATGCAGAATCGTTTCGGTCTACTTGTCACGGACGTGATGCCTATATACATGATCATGCCTAGATATTCTCATAACTATGCTCAATTCTGTCAATTGCTCAACAGTAATTTGTTCACCCACCGTAGAATACTTATGCTCTTGAGAGAAGCCACTAGTGAAACCTATGGCCCCCGGGTCTATTCTCATCATATCAATCTCCATCACTTTAATCTTGCTTTGCTTTTTTACTTTGCCTTTACTTTTTACTTTTCATCTCTATACCAAAAATACCAAAAATATTATATCTATCAGATCTCACTCTCGTAAGTGACCGTGAAGGGATTGACAACCCCTAATCGCGTTGGTTGCGAGTAGCTATCGTTTTGTGCAGGTACGAGGGACTTGAGCGTGGCCTCCTACTGGATTGATACCTTGGTTCTCAAAAACTGAGGGAAATACTTACGCTACTCTGCTGCATCATCCCTTCCTCTTCAGGGAAATCCAACGCAAGCTCAAGAGGTAGCAAGTAACAATTAAATCACAATTTCAAGTATGAATCATAAACTTCATTGAAAACTAACAATCTATAATCTCAGTCACTGGAGCAATTGCAATTTATCATAACATAGGAAAGAGTCAATATAAGAGCTTTTCAGCAAGTCCACATGCTCAACTATCATATAGTCTTTCACAATTGCTAACACTCACGCAATACTTATGGGTATGGAGTTTTAATCGGACACAGACAAAGATAGGGGCTTATAGTTTTGCCTCCAAACGTTTTACCTCAAGGGTAATGTCAACAATAATAGTTCATGAAAACTCACATCCAGTTATCCATATATACCAGGATCTTTCCAACATGTTGTGCTTGCCAAAAGATAAAATGTAAAAAGGAAGGGTGAAGATCACCATGACTCTTATGCAAGGTAGGAGATAAAAGTAAAAGATAGGCCCTTCGCAGAGGGAAGCAGAGGTTGTCATGCGCTTTTATGGTTGGACGCACAAAATCTTAATGTGAAAGAACGTCACTTTATATTGCCACTTGTGATATGGACCTTTATTATGCAGTCCGTCGCTTTTATTTCTTTCGTATCACACGATTGTATAAAGCTTATTTTCTCCCACACTAATAAGTCATACATATTTAGAGAGCAATTTTTATTGCTTGCACCGATGAAAACTTACTTGGAGGATCTTACTCAATCCATAGGTAGGTATGGTGGACTCTCATGGCAAAACTGGTTCAAGGGTGTTTGGAAGCACAAGTAGTATCTCTACTTGGTGCAAAGAATTTGGCTAGCATGAGGGGGAAAGGCAAGCTCAATTTTGTTGGATGATCCATGACAATATAATTTATCTCAGATGTAAGAAAACATAACCCATTACGTTGTCTTCCTTGTCCAACGTCAACTCTTTAGCATGTCATATTTTAATGAGTGCTCACAATCATAAAAGATGTCCAAGATAGTATATTTATATGTGAAGACCTCTCTTTCTTTATTACTTCCTATTAATTGTCAACTCTCAACAACTTTTATTCATCATACTGTTTCTATGTGAGCTCATTACTCCATAAGATCCATATGATCTCTTTGTTTCTTTTTATTTCTTTCTCTTTTCTTTTATTCACTCAAGATTATGGCAAAATAATCAAGCCCTTGACTCAACACTAATCTTTATTATATATAGCTCACAGACTCGATTACATAGAAGGATCATAAAGCAAAACTCACAACTATATCATACTAAAACTTTATTCTACTAGATCAAGATATTATCAAAAGGATCGAACTAAGAAAAATGGTAAAGATAAAAGTGATGGTGATACGATACCAGGGCACCTCCCCCAAGCTTGGCAGTTGCCAAGGGGAGTGCCCATACCAGATACTCAGTTATTCTTTGTTGGTGAAGAAGGTGGGGTTGTTGATGATGGATAGTCACACATCGAGCGTACACTAGTATAAAAAGGGTCAAACGTGAAGCACATTAGTGTCGGTTTGAATTTGAGCCAGCACTAATGTGTACATTAGTGCCGGTTCCAACGGCTAGCCGGGCCGCTCTCATTAGTACCAGTTCGTGCCACGAACCGGTACTAAAGTGAGTGGTGGTAGGATGTTGTCAGTCCGGGGCCCCTCCAGCACCTTTAGTACCGGGTCGTATCACGAACCGGTACTAAAGGTCGTCCTACATAGACCCTTCATCCACCCGAGCTCGCTCTCTTCTTCCCCTTTCCCCTCTCCTCTCTGTTCTTTTCCCTCTTCCTCTCAAGCTCATCACACATTTTGCCCAAGATTTGAAGGCCCCCATCCATTCAAATGATCACAAAGGTTAGCAACTTTTTCCTTTCATCTCTCATTGCTAGATTAGCTCGTGCAATGCTTTATATAGTGATTGATTTTTGAGTTTAGTAATTTGGGAGGAATTATATATATGTGCCAGTATTTGATTTATATGCAATTTGAGGTCAAAAATAACACTTAGTTTTGCATTGTAGGTGTGGTTTACTTAGTACCTTCTAAATCTCCGTCGTAACCACCATCGATCGCTCGCAACGTCCTGTCGCCGGCACCACCTTGTGGTGAGCCTCTTGTTCATGAAGTTTTATATAAAAAAATGGTGTTTGTGTGATTTGGATATATAGTTACTCGTATAATTATCTTACCCATACGTTGTTTGTTATGCATAGTGCCATGGTTTTGATATCCGTCCCCGTCGGCCCTCGTCCGGGTTATGATTCGGATGTGGTATATTCTCTTTTAAAACTATTCATTGCATTTCGTGTTTATGACAAATTATGCCCATCAAGTTGACATAGATATTTGTATGTAGGAGTTAGTTGAACCAGAAATTCCAACCGACCCTATTGTCGAGAGGTTAAATTTAGTTGAAAGAGAAAACGAGGATCTGAAGGAAAAATTGAAAAGAATTGAGGGGGAGAAGATGGAATTGGAGTTGCATGTTGCTGATGTCGTCGATGATCACAAGATTAAGATGGAGAAAATGCGCTTGAAGATTAGAAAGATTAGAAAATATGCCATTCATAGTGAGGCTTGGTATCATTATGCTGTTGGATCAATTGTTACCTTAGTTGCGATCTTGATCGCATTTGTTGTTGCATTTAAATTCTTTAGCTAGAGAGTTATTTGTTTGTTGCATTTAAGTGTTGTATGATCTTTATGTATTGTATTAATTTGATGTTTTCGGTGCTGTGTATTGAAGATGAGCCGGCAATGGATGTACGATGACCGATGCTCTCCCAAGTTCATTAATGGCGTGCGTACTTTTCTGCTTGCGGCTGAGGCAAACAAGCAAGCGGATGGTTTTATGCATTGTCCATGTGCTGGCTGTAAGAATGGTCACAATTACTCTACGTCAAGAACCATTCATGTCCACTTGTTTGAGTCCGGTTTCATGCCCCACTATAATGTTTGGACCAAGCATGGAGAGAGAGGGGTTATGATGGAAGACAATGAAGAAGAAGAGGACGACGACAACTATCCTGGCCATGGGTTCCCTGAATATGATGATACAACAATGAGGGAAGAAGCTGAGCCGGTAATGCGGGAAGAAGCCGAGCCGGCAAGGCGAGAAGAAGCTGAAGAAGAGGCATCGGATGAGCCCGTTGATGATCTAGGTCGGGCCATTGCCGATGCAAAGAGAAACTGCGCAAGTGATTTGGAGAAGAAGTTGCAGGGCATGTTAGAGGATCACAAAAAATTGTTGTACCCGAATTGCGTAGGTGACAAGAAAAAGCTGGGCACCACACTGGAATTGCTGCAATTGAAGGCAGAGAATGGTGTATCTGACAAGGGATTTGGAAAGTTGCTGGTAATGATAAAGGATATGCTTCCAAAGGACAACGAATTGCCCGAGAGTACGTACCAAGCAAAGAAGGTTGTCTGCCCTCTAGGGTTAGAGGTGCAGAAGATACATGCATGCCCTAATGATTGCATCCTCTACCGCGGTGAGTACGAGGATTTGAATGCTTGTCCGGTATGCGGTGCATTGCGCTATAAGATCAGCCGCGATGACCCTGGTGATGTCGAGAGCGAGCGCCCCAGGAAGAAGATTCCTGCCAAGGTGATGTGGTATGCTCCTATAATACCACGGTTGAAACGTTTGTTCCAAAACAAAGAGCATGCCAAGGCGATGCAATGGCACAGAGAAGACCGTAAGAAAAACGGAAAGTTGAGAGTACCCGCTGACGGGTCGCAGTGGAGAAAAATCGAAAGAAAGTACGGGAAGGAGTTTGCAGATGACGCAAGGAACGTATGGTTAGTTGAAGAACTCTTACAACTGTGGAATGGAACACGTGTACGTGTGTGGGATGAGCACATGGGGGAAGAATTTGACCTAAAGGCGTTGCTGTTCGTGACCATCAATGATTGGCCTGCTCTTAGTAACCTTTCAGGACAGACAAACAAGGGATACCGCGCATGCACGCACTATTTGGACGATACCGACAGTATATATTTGGCTAATTGTAAGAAGAATGTGTACCCGGGACATCGTCGATTTCTTCTGAGCAGGCATCCCGTAAGAAAGAAAGGCAAGCATTTCAAAGGTGAGGCGGGTCACCGGACGAAGCCTCGCCACCGTACTGGTGCTGATGTACATGATATGGTCAAGGATTTGAAGGTGGTCTTTGGAAAGGGTCCTGGTGGACAACCTGTTCCGAATGACGCTGACGGACGCGCACCCATGTGGAAGAAGAAATCTATATTTTGGGACCTGCCCTATTGGAAAGACCTAGAGGTCCGCTCCGCAATCGACGTGATGCACGTGACGAAGAATCTTTGTGTGACCCTGCTTGGCTTCTTGGGCGTGTATGGGAAGACAAAAGATACACCTGAGGCACGGGAGGACCAGCAACGTATGCACGGAAAAGACGACATACATCAGGGTCATGCAAGCTACGCTCTTACCAAAGAAGAGAAGGAAATCTTCTTTGAATGCCTGCTTAGTATTAAGGTACCGTATGGCTTCTCGTCGAATATAAAGGGAATAATAAACATGGCAGAGAAAAAGTTCCAGAACCTAAAGTCTCATGACTGCCATGTGATTATGACGCAACTGCTTCCGGTTGCATTAAGGGGGCTTCTACCGGAAAACGTTCAATTAGCCATTGTGAAGCTATGTGCATTTCTCAATGCAATCTCTCAGAAGGTAATCGATCCAGAAATCATACCAAGGTTAGAGAATGATTTGGTGCAATGTCTTGTTAGTTTCGAGTTGGTGTTCCCACCATCCTTCTTCAACATCATGACGCACGTCCTAGTTCACCTATGCGAAGAGATTAACGTTTTGGGTCCTGTATTTCTACACACTATGTTCCCCTTTGAGAGGTTCATGGGAGTCTTAAAGAAATATGTTCATAACCGTGCTAGGCCAGAAGGAAGCATCTCCAAGGGCCATGAAAATGAGGAGGTCATTGAGTTTTGTATTGACTTTATTCCTGACCTTAAGCCGATTGGTGTTCCTGAATCGCGGCATAAGGGCAGACTGGATGGAAAAGGCACGCTAGGAGGGGAACAAATAATATGTATGGACGGACATTCTCTCACTGAAGCACACTACACAGTTCTACAGAATTCCGCCTTGGTGGCTCCATATATGGATGAACACAAGAATTTGCTACGCTCCAAACATCCGGAGCGATCTGATGACTGGATTACACGTGAACAAACCAGGAGTTTCGCTAGCTGGTTGCAGACACGTACCATGCATGACACCTCTATTGAAGATGACCTGTACTTGCTGTTCCAGTTACCATCTTCGAATATAATGACTTTCAAAGGGTATGAGATAAATGGTAATACATTTTACACGATCGCCCAAGATAAGAAGAGCACCAACCAAAACAGTGGTGTCCGCTTTGATGCAGAAACCAAGACAGGAAAGGAAACATATTATGGTTATATACATGACATATGGGAACTTGACTATCGACGCGGTTTGAAGGTCCCTTTGTTTTGGTGCAAATGGGTCAATATGACACGAGGCGGGGTAACGGAAGACCCGCAGTACGGAATGACAACAGTGGATCTCAACAATCTTGCGTATGCAGACGAACCATTCGTCCTAGCCAATGATGTGGCACAGGTTTTCTATGTGAAGGACATGTCTACCAAGCCAAGAAAAAGAAAAGATAAGGAAGCGAATGCATCGTACGATGAGCCAAAGCGGCACATAGTTTTTTCTGGGAAGAGAAACATCATGGGAGTGGATGACAAGATAGACATGTCAGAAGATTATGAAAAGTTTGATGAAATTGCTCCATTCACAGTGAATATTGACCCGAGCATCCCGTTCAATGATGAAGATTTTCCATGGTTACGGCGCAAAGGGACACACGCGAAGAAAAAGTTTCACACCCAAAGATCTCGGATGTGATCGGCTCCACTATCATCACTTTCTTCTGTGTTTCACACCCAGGAGGGAATCTCTGTAATAGTTAGGGTAGTTATGTGTTTTGGCATTTGAAACGCGAAGAAATTTTATGTGCAAACAAATTCTTTCATGCCTTTATTGGTTTTTAAAGTTAAGTTATTCACAAACTAGTGATTCACACTAATTTCAAATAATTCAAAATGTAAACTATTCAAATTTTAAAACTACGGGCACTAACAGAAAGTTTGTAATTTTTTGTACTAAAGGTCCATCCTATATAACTAAACACTTCAAAAATTTTAGTTTCTCATCTGCTTCTTCTCCTCTGCCCCGTCGCCCGCCACCCCCGTCTCCATATCCCTCGTCACCGCCCCCGTCGCCGCCCCGTCCCCGTCGTCGTCGCCCTGTCGTCCCCGTCCCCATCGTCCCCGTCGTCACCGCTGCTCCGTCCCGGCCCGTCCCACGTCGTCCCCGTCCCCGTCATCGCTGCCCCGTCCCCGTCGTCGCCGCCCCGGCTCGTCCCCGTCGTCGCCGCCCCTTCCCTGTCCCCGTTGTCGCCATCCCCGTCGTCGCCGCGCCCGTCGCCGTCCCCGTCGCCGCCCCCCGTCGCCTCTCGCCTCGCCGGTGAGCACACACACACATACATTTTTTTAGTTTTTAGTTATAGAAATAGTTATAAAAATGTTAGAAATTTTTCTTTTTTTAGTTATAGAAATAGTTAGTTATATAGCATTGTTAGAAATGTTATAGAAAAGTTAGAATTGTTAGAAAATTTTCTGTTTTTTAGTTATAGAAATAGTTATAAAAAGTTAGAAATTTTTCTTTTTTTTAGTTATAGAAATATTAGAAATGTTATACAAATGTTTGTTATATATATAGAAATGTTATAATTTTTTTTCTATTTTTTAGTTATAGAAATATTAGAAATGTTATAGAAATGTTAGTTATATAGCATTGTTAGAAATGTTATAGGAATGTTAGTTATATAGAAATGTTAGAAATTTTAGTTATCAAAATCAAATCATTAAAAAAATGTTACTTTTTGCGGGCATATAGCTAGTATTTGTTCTCGACGATGCCCGGCCCGCATCCTCGCCGTCGACCCATCCGCGACGACGTCCGGCTGACCTATGTCCGGGACTGGGCTCCGCCAGGCTGGCACTGGGAGGTGCTGCCTGGAGGGGCGCGCCGCTTGATGAGGAACCCGGCCCCGGTCATCGACCCTGATCTCGTTTGGTGGCGTTCGCGTGGGCCAGTTTCAGTGCGGAGGGAGCCGGCCCCGCCGGAGGTGGTACGTCGCCGTGTCAGGGAGGAGGACGAGCACGTCCATCGCTACATGGTTGCGTTAGAGGGCGGCAGGTTCTCCAATATCTGGCAGTTTCTTCAGGGATCTCACTTCAGCTATGATCCTGGGAGGGTTCCTTCTCTTTGGGTGTCCACCGCCGGCGCCGCATGATCCGACGATGTATTCGAGATTATATCTATTATTCGAGACGATGTATTCGAGATTATATCTATTATTCGAGACGATGTATTCGAGATTATATCTATTACTCGAGATGATGTATTCGAGATTATATCTATTATTCGAGACGACGTATTCGAGATTATATTCGATGATGCTTATTATGTACTATGATTGATTCAGTTTTTCCTTATTAATTGATTGCATCCATGCATTGTAATTTGAATATATTTCTTTTGGATTAGTTAAACAAAACCTATGGCGGACAATACCGGCAGAGAGGGAGAAGAGGCCCTGTTCAATATCATACGCAATCCTCGCGGGCCAAATGATGATCAGAATGAATAAGATTATGACGGCTCCGAATATCTAAACAACACCGGGGAGGGTGATATGATATTCGATCGCGACGACCGAATTGATGAAGTCATGAACTATGAACATGACGAAGAAAATGTTGATCTTGAAACAACAAAGACCGGCGAGGTATATATATTTATATAAGCAGGCATCTGGTGATCATCACATGTTTTAAATGACTTGAAGATATATTAACGAATCGATCTTTCTTCTTTCAGCCATCCGGATCGAGCAAATCTTCAGGCAACAGGACGAAACGAGGCCCGAACAAAAAGTTGAAGGAGGGTGTAAAGTACAATATCGAGGCAATCAGACCTAACGGCGAACTATTCGCACCTAAGAAGATTGCGGACAAGTTCGTTCGTCAGTGCGGAGTTCTTGTGAAGGAACAATTCCCGATCTCTCTTCAAGAATGGAGAGAGCCAGCAAAGCCATGTCCAGGAGTTACTTTTGTCGATGACAGACAAAAACATTTGCTTTGGGAAACGCTCATGGAACATTTCACCCTACCAGATCATTTCACAGATGCAGATGTGGAGAAAGTCAAGGACGCTGCTCTTAGGAAGATGGCGGTTGCATTCAAGAACCACAAGATTCGTGAATGGGCCAAGTACGTCAACGGAGGAAGGAAGGCTCCAGTATTCGAGGGAACACTAGAGAACCAAAGTGCTCATTGGGACGATTTCGTGAAATTCAAGGATTCGGAATTATCTAAGGAACGGTCGAGAATAAAAAAGGCCAATGCCGCAAAAAAGGATAAGTTCCATAAGCTGGGGCCAGGTGGCTATGTGGTGGGAATGCCTAAGAAGGATAAGTCTGAGAAAGAGATGCTGGATGCAGGTGTCACTCCAGAAACATTGAGCTGGCCCCCCAGGTGTAGGACTTGGTTCTATGCGCATGGGGGGAGTTGGACCCGAAGACAGGCAAAGTTTTGAAGAAGGCATGTCTGGACGGAGCCGAAGATAAGCTACTTGTTGCAATAGAAGAGGCTCGATCCGGGTTGTTCGAGCCCAACAGAGAGAATGACGAGCTTACGCGTGCCCTGGGAAATCCTGAACACCCGGGAAGAACACAAGGCATGGGCGCTATTTCGTGGTATGAGGGGTTTTCGGACTAGAACACCGACTACAGAACCCGTGCGAGAAAGAAGATTGCGGAGGAGAAGAAGAGGAAGATGGAGGTGGAGCAGAGGAAGCTAGACTATGAATGCCTCCAAGGCCTAGAATCAGCGCACGCGGACTTGGCAATCAAATTCTAGCGGCAGCAGGAGCAAATCGACTCACTTAGCTAGCAAAGGGGGGGTCTCAGCAGCTAGCGGATGATCCACCAATGGATAGCACCGTCCCATCCATGCCGAGAAGCAGCGTGGGTTCCGCCTCGGGCGACGCATTGCTGGATAGCTACCCAGTGGATGACATCATGGAGAACACTAACTGCGAGCTACACTTCAAAATGAAGAACATATCCATGAAGGTGGCGGACGCCCTTGCTTTTACAAATCCCCCCGAGGCAACCTTCCATTGCAACCCGATTCCAGCGAGCTATGCTCGTGTCTTGGTTGATGAGGTGGTGGACCAATATTCGGGGCTAGAGCTTGACATTCCTGGAGGTGACGATGAGCACACACTAGGAGAGGCCAACCATCGTATCATCCTATGGAGAAAGGATTGCATCATCTTTCGAAGGCCACTGACACCGCGTCATCCGACTCCTCGTCGCAGTCCGCCACCGAGTCAGCAGACTCCCGCTCCTCCAAGTCCACCAACGCGTCAGGCCACTCCTCCTCCAAGTCCGGCACAGCTTCAGGCCACTCCTCCTCCAAGTCTGGCAAAGCGTTAGGCCACTCCTCCTCCAAGTCCGGCATAGCTTCAGGCCACTCCTCCTCCAAGTCC
Source organism: Triticum urartu (assembly GCF_003073215.2). Taxonomy (NCBI): domain Eukaryota; kingdom Viridiplantae; phylum Streptophyta; class Magnoliopsida; order Poales; family Poaceae; genus Triticum; species Triticum urartu. Next base: position 738,632,831 of record NC_053023.1, read on the forward strand.
GGCACAACTTCAGGCCACTCCTCCTCCTCCTCCAACTCAGCCACGTCAGCCATCTTGGCCGCCTCAGCAATCACGGAAGAGAGCCGCCTCAGCTATGGTGCGTAGCGGTACAAGTCGAGGTAGTACTGCAGGTACAGGCGGAGGCAAGTGATTTCAATATGGTCCAAGCCTCGCGCCTCTTCCGCAGAGGCCTTACGACAAGTCCGAGGAGGAAAACGTAGCCATATCGAAGGCCGAGGTGGAAGCCCATTTTGCACCGAAACCGCCACCGCCGCCAATGGAGAAAGTGCCTGTGGAAAAGATTGACCACTTCATTCGTATGGCTAGACCACCAGCTCCCAAGCCTGTTGATACAAACTATGAGCGCCACCTTAGGAAGTTAAATCGAGCACGTCTACAGAAAGAGGCGAGCTCGAGCTCGAGCAAATCAGCTGGCAAAAGGAGCGGTAAAACCGTTCCCCAGCTTGGAGAACATGCGGCGCAACCAATCCCCCCGCTTGTTGTGCCAACAACACATGAGAGTAGGCGCGCCCAATATTATTGTGGGCAAACCGTTAATGTTCCCGGGGTGGGCGATGTGGTAATAACCGAGGAGCATATTGCGCAGGCTGAATCGATCGGGATCACTGTTGGACAACTCCTCGATATCGAGCCCATGTCTCCGACTAGAGAGGAGGAAATAAAACGGAAATATGCCCGGGGCCAACCTTTGGTCGAGCCAGAGGAGGTCAATAAGCTCCCAACGAGAATGTATGAATTGCATCAATGGTACATGGACATTACCAAGATTTCCAATGGAGAGTCCCTCATGGTGAATGTCAACAAGGAGCATTACTACCATGAGAAAGCTGTGACCGTTGAGTATTCAGAACTATTTCAGCTATACAATAAAGACGCACTCGACAAATCTATCATCAGTTGCTATTGTCTGTAAGTGATTTCTTTCTATAATTAAGTCTCAAGCTAGCTGTAGTGATCATTTTGATCAATCATTACCTGTAATTATCCTCACTATATTCTTTTCTATGGTATTATGTAGGATGAAGATTTATGAAATGAAAAAAGGTGGACGCTATGGCATTGGGTTCGTTGACCCAAATACTAGTAATGAATACACATGGAAAATAGATCCATATCATGAAAAAAGTGTAGAGGAAAGCATGCTACAGTTCTTCAAGGAACTCAAATACAATGAAGATATACTACTTCCTTACAACTTCCAGTGAGTCACACTGTCTTGTACTACAAATTCTGTTTTTCCCTACTAGCTATAGCTACATGTTTTTGCTTACATATGCCCGCTTAATTAAGACATGCAAACGTGTGTGCATGCAGATTTCACTGGATCTTGTTAATCATTAAAGTTGATGAAGGAACAGTTGAAGTACTAGACTCACTACTTAAGAAAGCAAGTGACTACACCATCGTGAAGGGGATAGTCAACAGGTAATTTCAATCATTATTAACTATATCTCGGCCTATTTAATTAGTTCGCCATTTCCTGATAACAACTATTTAATAACCCATTTATTCATTTTCTTTGTCGGCGGGCAGGGCTTGGGCAAAGTTCATCAGGGTCACTCCAGGCCCATGGAAACAAAGTCTGAAATGGTATCGACCCAAGGTAAGTAATTAAGTAGTACTAGCTATCTGCCATCTCTTTAATTATCATGCTTGATTAATTATCATCTAATCAAATTCCATTCTCGTAAAGGCCCTGAAGCAGGCGCTGGGGAATGATCTATGTGCATACTACGTTTGCGAGAACATTCGCATGATGGCGTTTGAAAGGAGCAAATCTCAAAGACAGGAGTGGGTACGATATCGATTGTCACAACACTATTCACAATTTTTACACCATTATCGATATCCAGTCACACAACTAATACACATGCATATTGATGTCCTTAACAGTTCAAAGAGGTGCGGGACAAGCTCCTAGCACAGGACCGCATAGAAGCAATTCAAGAGGAAATAGCGGATTTTTGCTCGACCAGGTCATAGATCCCAAAGGAGAATACTATTATATGCTACCGCCCCCATGAACCACTTCCAATTGTTATCGTGCTCCGAAGGCACCAATTAGCTAGGCTAATGCCACTGGCTCCGAAGGCACCAATTAGGAGAAATTGTATATATATACATGTGTGTATATATGTGTGAATTAATTAATGGTGGTTGTGAGACATTCGATGATATATATATATATTATGATCGGTTCTACTAGAAATTCTATTTATATATATGCATAACGTGTACAATATGTAGTATCGTAAAATACCAGCAAACGGAAAATAATTAAATGGAAAACACAAAATTAAATGAAAAAGAAATCATAAACCCAAACCCCCCCGAACATTTTAATACCGGTTGGTGACACCAACCGGTACCAAAGAGCTCCCTGCCCCCGAAGCTGGCTCGTGCCACGTGGTTGCCCTTTAGCACCGGTTCATGCTGAACCGGTACTAAAGGGGGGGGCTTTAGTTCCTACATTTTAGCGCTGGTTACCAAACCCGCACTAAAGGGCCTTACGAACCGGTGCGATTGCCCGGTTCTGCACTAGTGGTTGGAGGTCTTCTAACTTGCAGATAATGCCTTTGAGTGTGATGATATGCTCCTTCAACAAAATATTTTCACGTGTGAGATACTTGTTTTGTATACGAGCTAGCTCAATCATCTTGAAAGCTTCGATATCAGTTGGGGTAAGAAGATTGTGATCAAGTTGAAGGATGTCTTCTGTTGCCGGAACTTGGTCCTCCGTGGCCTTCTTGATCCCTTCATCCTTGTTGATCGCCATGGGTTCTTCTCTCTTCAGCTCTATATTCATTAGCCAAGCATCGTTGCCCTCATTGTTGGAGGAGGAGGGAGACGACACGATGCTTGGCTTTGACAACCCTGGCAGAAAACAGCTCGAAACAAGAACATGAGATTTTTGCGTGATACAGTGGTCAAAACCTTCGGGAGGTTATATAATGAATTTTTACCAACCAGAATACGTGACGTGTAAGAAAATGGAGTCCGGAGAGCACACGAGGTGCCCACGAGGTAGGGGGTGCGCCCAGGGGGTAGGGCGCGCCCTCCACCCTCGTGGAGGCCTCGTGTCCCTCCCGGACTGCTTCTTATTTTTCTATTTTTCTAAATATTCCAAAACAGAGAAATATTGCCATAAAAACTGTTTTGGAGTCGGTTTACTTACCGTACCACGTACCTATTCCTTTTCGGAGTCTGAAACATTCCGGAAAGTGTCCCTTATGTATTCCTCCGGGGTTACGGTTTCAATAACATTGGTTTCAACATTTATAGGATTACCTGAGATATAATGTTTAATTCTTTGACCGTTCACCACCTTCGGATTTGTGCCTTAGAAGTTGTTGATTTTTATGGCACCGGAATGATAGACCTCCTCGATAACGTAAGGACCCTCCCATTTAGAGAGAAGTTTTCCTACAAAAAATCTTAAACGAGAGTTGTATAGCAATACATAATCACCTACATTAAACTCACGCTTTTGTATCATTTTGTCATGCCATCTTTTAACCTTTTCTTTAAACAACTTGGCATTCTCAAAGGCTTGGGTTCTCCATTCATCAAGTGAGCTAATGTCAAATAACCTCTTCTCACCGGCAAGTTTGAAATCATAATTGAGCTCTTTAATAGCCCAATAAGCCTTATTTTCTAGTTCGAGAGGTAAGTGACATGCTTTTCCATAAACCATTTTATACGGAAACATACCCATAGGATTTTTATATGCAATTCTATAGGACCATAATGCATCATCAAGTTTCTTGGACCAATTCTTTCTGGATCTATTAACAGTCTTTTGCAAAATTAATTTGAGTTCTCTATTACTCAATTCTACTTGACCACTAGACTGTGGGTGATAAGGAGATGCAATTCTATGATTAACATCATATTTAGCAAGCATTTTACGGAAAGCACCATGAATAAAATGTGAACCACCATCAGTCATTAAATATCTAGGGACTCCAAACCTTGGAAAAATAACTTCTTTAAGCATCTTAATAGAGGTGTTATGATCAACACTACTAGTTGGAAAAGCTTCTACCCACTTAGTAACGTAGTCAACAGCAACTAAAATATGTGTGTATCCATTGGAGGCAGGAAAAGGTCCCATATAATCAAAGCCCCAAACATCAAATGGTTCAATAACAAGTGAATAATTCATAGGCATTTCTTGATGTCTACTAATATTACCAATTCTTTGACATTCATCACAAGACAAGACAAACTTACGGGCATCCTTGAAGAGAGTAGGCCAATAAAAATCGGATTGTAATACCTTATGTGCAGTTCTATCTCCAGTGTGGTCCTCCATAAGCATCGGAGTGACACTTGCGTAGGATATGTTCTTGTTCATGCTCAGGTACACAATGTCTAATAACACCATCTACTCCTTCTTTATAAAGATGTGGGTCATCCCAAAAGTAATGTCTCAAATCATAGAAGAACGTTTTCTTTTGCTGGTATGTAAAGCTAGGTGGTATAAATTTAGCAACGATGTAATTAGCATAATCAGCATACCATGGAGCAGCATGAGAAGCATTTATAACATTTAATTGTTCATCAGGAAAGCTATCATCAATAGGTAGTGGGTCATCAAGCACATTTTCTAACCTAGACAAGTTGTCTGCAACGGGGTTCTCAACTCCCTTTCTATCAATAATATGCAAATTAAATTCTTGTAGCAAGAGAACCCATCTAATAAGTCTAGGTTTAGCATCTTTCTTTTCTATAAGATATTTAATAGCAGCATGATCAGTGTGAATAGTCACTTTAGAATCAACAATGTAAGGTATGAACTTATCATAAGCAAATACAACTGTTAAGAATTCCTTTTCAGTAGTAGCATAATTTCTCTGAGCATTGTCTAGAGTTTTACTAGCATATTGAATAACGTTTAATTTCTTATCAACTCTTTGCCCTAGAACAGCACCTACAGCATAATCACTAGCATCACACATAATTTCAAAGGGTAAATTCCAATCAGGTGGCTGAACAATAGGTGCAGAGATCAATGCTTTCTTAAGTATTTCAAATGCTTCTACGCAATCATCATCAAAAACAAATGGTATATCTTTTTGTAATAAATTAGTCAGAGGCCAAGAAATTTTTGAGAAGTCCTTAATGAACCTCCTATAAAATCCGGCGTGACCAAGGCAAATTCTTATACCTTTGATGTCCTTGGGACATGGCATATTTTCAATAGCATCAACCTTAGCTTTATCAACTTCAATACCTCTTTCAGAAACTTTATGCCCCAAGACAATACCTTCATTAACCATAAAGTGGCACTTCTCCTAATTCAAGACAAGGTTAGTTTCTTCACATCTCTGCAAAACTCGATCAAGGTTGCTTAAGCAATCATCAAAAGAGGATCCATACACGGAGAAATTGTCCATGAAAACCTCACAAATCTTTTCACAAAAGTCAGAGAATATAGCCATCATGCATCTTTGAAAGGTAGCAGGTGCATTACATAAACCAAAAGGCATACGTCTATAAGCAAAAGTACCATAAGGGCAAGTAAAATTAGTCTTTGATTGATCATTGGCCGACACAGGTATTTGAGAGAAACCAGAATAACCATCTAGAAAGCAAAAATGTGTATGTTTGGATAATCTTTCTAGCATTTGATCGATAAAAGGTAAAGGGTAATGATCTTTTTTAGTAGCTTTATTTATTTTGCGGAAATAAATTACCATCATATAACCTATAATAATTCTTTGCGGGATCAACTCATCTTTATCATTAGGAACGACAGTAATACCTCCCTTCTTAGGGACACAATGGACAGGACTTACCCACTGAATATCAGCAACGGGATAAATTATACCTGCCTCAAGAAGCTTTAGTATTTCCTTTCTTACCACTTCCTTCATCTTAGGATTCAGCCGTCGTTGATGATCACGAACTGGTTTGGCATCTTCCTCCAAATTTATTTTGTGTTGACATAGAGTGGGACAAATGCCCTTAAGATCATCAAGAGTATATCCAATAGCAGCACGGTGCTTCTTCAGAGTTTTCAGTAATCTTTCTTCTTCATGCTCTGAAAGGTTAGCACTAATAATAACAGGATATATCTTTTTCTCATCAAGATAAGCATATTTAAGAGTATCAGGTAACGGTTTGAGCTCAAACACGGGATCACCCTTGGGTGGAGGAGGATCCCCTAGGATTTCAACATGCAAATTGTGTTTCAGGATGGGTTCATGTTTAAAGAATACTTCATCTATTTCCCTTCTTTCATTCATAAACATATCATTTTCATGGTCTAGCAAATATTGTTCTAAGGGATCACTAGAAGGTACGACAATAGAAGAAATACCAATAATTTCATCTTTACTAGGCAATTCCTCTTCACGGTGTTGTCTACGAAATTTAGAGAAATTAAACTCATGAGACATATCACCTAAATCAATAGTAACAACATCCTTTTTGCAGTCTATCTTAGCATTAACAGTGTTCAAGAAGGGTCTACCAAATATAATTGGACAAAAGCTATCTTGTGGAGAACCAAGAACTAGAAAATCAGCAGGATATTTAGTTTTCCCACACAAGACTTCAACATCTCTAACAATTCCAATTGGTGAAATAGTATCTCTATTGGCAAGTTTAATTGTGACATCAATATCTTGTATCTCAGCAGGTGCAATATCATGCATAATTTCTTTGTATAAGTCATGAGGTATAGACGTTAGGATTGGCACCCATATCACATAAGCCATGATAAAAATGATCTCCTATTTTAACAGAAATAACAGGCATGCCTACTACGGGTCTATGTTTATCTTTAGCACAAGGTTTAGCAATTCTAGCAGTCTCATCACAGAAATGAATAATATGCCCATCAATATTATCAGACAAGAGATCTTTAACAATAGCAATATTAGGTTCAACTTTAATTTGCTCAGGAGGTGTATAGGTTCTAATATTGCTTTTATGAACCATAGTTGAATCTTTAGCATGATCTTTTATCCTAAACAGGAAAATGTGGTTTCTCAACATAAGCAGTAGGAACAATAGGATCATTATAAGTGACAGTCTTTTCTTCAACTTTAATAGGTGCAACTGCTTTTACTTCTATGGGAGGATGATATTTAAACCACTTATCCCTAGGGAGATCAACACGAGTAGCAAAAGATTCACAGAAAGAAGCTACTATTTCAGAGTCAAGTCCATATTTAGTGCTAAATTTACGGAAAACATCGGTATCCATAAAAGATTTAAACACAATCAAACTTAGGTGTCATACCTGACTTCTTACCTTCGTCGAGGTCCCAATCTTCAAAGTTGCATTTAATTCTTTCCAATAAATCCCATTTGAATTCAATAGTCTTCATCATAAAAGAGCCAGCACAAGAAGTATGAAGCATGGTGCGGTTGTTATCAGAAAGCCGAGCATATTTTTTTGAATAATCATTTCTCTTGAGAACTCATGATTGGGGCATGAATATAACATTGACTTAAGCCTCCCCCAAGCTTCAGCGATGCTTTCTCCTTCGCGAGGCCAAACATTATATATATATATAATTACGATCACAATGAACAAGATGCATAGGATAAAACTTCTGATGAAATTCCAATTTCAATCGTTTGTAGTTCCACGATCCCATATCATCACATAGCCTATACCATGTCAATGCATCTCCCTTCAAAGATAAAGGGAAGACCTTCTTCTTAATAACATCATCGGGCACACCTGCAAGCTTAAATAATCCACAAACTTCATCCACATATATTAGGTGCTCATCGGGATGCATTGTTCCGTCTCCTGCAAAAGGATTAGCTAGAAGTTTTTCTATCATACCCGAAGGAATCTCAAAGTAGACATTTTCATTTTCAGTAGGTTCAATAGGTTGAGGAGCAACTCTTTGCTCTACTGGTCGGCGTGAAGATACCCCGAACAAGCCCCTTAGAGGATTACTTTTCATAGTAACAAGTGACAGTAAATTCCAGCACACTATATAAATTTTTCCTTACCAAATTCCACCTACCAAAGGCGCTTCACTCCCCGACAACGGCGCCAGAAAAGAGTCTTGATGACCCACAAGTATAGGGGATCTATCGTAGTCCTTTCGATAAGTAAGAGTGCCGAACCCAATGAGGAGCAGAAGGAAATGATAAGCGGTTTTCAGCAAGGTATTCTCTGCAAGCACTGAAATTATAGGTAACAGATAGTTTTGTGATAAGATAATTGGTAACAAGCAACAAGTAACAAAATTAAATAAAGTGCAGCAAGGTGGACCAATCCCTTTTGTAGTAAAGGACAAGCTTGGACAAACTCTTATATAAAGAAAACGCTCCCAAGGACACATGGGAATTATCGTCAAGCTAGTTTTCATCACATTCATATGATTCGCGTTCGGTACTTTGATAATTTGGTATGTGGGTGGACCGGTGCTTGGGTACTTCCATTACTTGGACAAGCATCCCACTTATGATTAACCTCTATTGCAAGCATCCGCAACTACAACAAAAGTATTAAGGTAAACCTAACCATAGCATTAAACATATGGATCCAAATTAGCCCCTTACGAAGCAACACATAAACTAGGGTTTAAGCTTCTGTCACTCTAGCAACCCATCATCTACTTATTACTTCCCAATGCCTTCCTCTAGAACGTTCACATAACACAACTAGAGGAGAGACAACATACATCTCATCAAAATATCGAACGAATACCAAATTCACATGACTACTAATAGCAAGACTTCTCCCATGTCCTCAGGAACAAACGTAACTACTCACAAAGCATATTCATGTTCATAATCACAGGAGAATTAATATGCATATAGGATCTGAACACATGATCTTCCACCAAATAAACCAACTAGCATCAACTACAAGGAGTAATCAACACTACTAGCAACCTACAGGTACCAATCCCGGACTTAGAGACAAGAATTGGATACAAGAGATTGATGTCTACTACACAACCTTCTTCTTGTAGATGTTGTTGGGCCTCCAAGTGCAGAGGTTTGTAGGATAGTAGCAAATTTCCCTCAAGTGGATGACCTAAGGTTTATCAATCCGTAGGAGGCGTAGGATGAAGATGGTCTCTCTCAAGCAACCCTGCAACCAAATAACAAAAAGTCTCTTGTGTCCCCAACACACCCAATACAATGGTAAATTGTATAGGTGCACTAGTTCGGTGAAGAGATGGTGATACAAGTGGTATATGGATAGTAGATAAAGGTATTTGTAATCTGAAATAATAAAAACAGCAAGGTAGCAAATGATAAAAGTGAGCGTAAACGGTATTGCAATGATAGGAAATAAGGCCTAGGGTTCATACTTTCACTAGTGTAAGTTCCTCAACAATACTAACATAATTGGATCACATAACTATCCCTCAACATGCAACAAAGAGTCACTCCAAAGTCACTAATAGCGGAGAACGAACGAAGAGATTATGGTAGGGTACGAAACCACCTCAAAGTTATTCTTTCCAATCAATCCGTTGGGCTATTCCTATAAGTGTCACAAACAACCCTAGAGTTCGTACTAGAATAACACCTTAAGATACAAATCAACCAAAACCCTAATGTCACCTAGATACTCCAATGTCACCTCAAGTATCCGTGGGTATGATTATACGATATGCATCACACAATCTCAATTCATCTATCCAACCAACACATAGAACCTCAAAGAGTGCCCCAAAGTTCCTACCGGAGAATCACGACGAAAACGTGTGACAACCCCTATGCATAGGTTCCCAATGTCATGAAACCCGCAAGTTGATCACCTTAACATACATCAAGTGGCACGTGGTATCCCATTGTCACCACAGATATCCACGGCAAGACATACATCAAGTGTTCTCCAATCTTTAAAGACTCAATCCGATAAGATTACTTCAAAGGGGAAACTCAATTCATTACAAGAGAGAAGAGGGGGAGGAGAAACATAAGATCCAACTCTAATAGCAAAGCTCGCGATACATAAAGATCGTGCCAAATCAAGAACACAAGAGAGAGAGAGATCAAACACATAGCTACTAGTACATACCCTCAGCCCCAAGGGAGAACTACTCCCTCCTCGTCATGGAGAGCACCGGGATGATGAAGATGGCCACCGGTGAGGGATCCCCCCTCCGGTAGGGTGCCGAAACAGGGTCCCGATTGACTTTTGGTGGCTACGGAGGCTTCTGGCGGCGGAACTCCGATCTATCTTGTGTTCTGGAAGTTTTAGGTCACGTAGGTATATATGGGTGCAGGAGGTACATCAGGGGAGCCACGAGGGCCCCACGAGACAGGGGGGCGCGCCCTAGGGGGGGGCACCCTCATGAGCACCTCGTTCCTTCCTTAACGTGGGGTCCAAGTCCATCAGGTGTGTTTCCTTCCAAAAAATAACTTCTCCAGTTGATTTCGTTCCGTTTCGACTCTGTTTGATATTCCTTTTCTTCAAAACACTGAAATAGGCATAAAACAACAAATCTGGGCTGGGCCTCCGGTTAATAGGTTAGTCCCGAAAGTAATATAAACGTGGAAAATAAAGCCCAATATTGCCCAAAACAATAGATAATATAGCATGGAGCAATCAAAAATTATAGATACGTTGGAGACGTATCAAGCATCCCCAAGCTTAATTCCTGCTCGTCCTTGAGTAGGTAAATGATAAAAAAGATAATTTTAGATGTGGAATGCTAGTTGGCATAATTTCAATGTAATTCTTCTTAATTGTGGTATGAATATTCAGATCCATAAGATTCAAGACAAAAGTTTAATATTGACATAAAAATAATAATACTTCAAGCATACTAAATAAAGCAATCATGTCTTCTCAAAATAACATGGCCAAAGAGAGCTATCCCTACAAAATCATATAGTCTGGCTATGCTCCATCTTCACCACACAAAATATTTAAATCATGCACAACCCCGATGACAAGCCAAGCAATTGTTTCATACTTTTGATGTTCTCAAACTTTTTCAATCTTCACGCAATACATGAGCGTGAGCCATGGACATAGCACTATAGGTGGAATAGAATGGTGGTTGTGGAGAAGACAAAAAGAGAGAAGATAGTCTCACATCAACTAGGTGTATCAACGGGCTATGAAGATGCCCATAAATAGATATCAATGTGAGTGAGTAGGGATTGCCATGAAACAGATGCACTATAGCTATAAATGTATGAAAGCTCAACAAAAGAAACTAGTGGGTGTGCATCCAACTTGCTTGCTCACGAAGACCTAGGGCACTTGAGGAGGACCATCATTGGAATATACAAGTCAAGTTCTATAATGTAAAATTCCCACTAGTATATGAAAGTGACAACATATGAGACTCTCTATATGAAGAACATGGTGCTACTTTGAAGCACAATATATGAGACTCGCTATATCATGGTGCTACTTTGAAGCACAAGTGTGGTAAAAGGATAGTAGCATTGCCCCTTTTTAAATTTTTTTCTATTTTTTAATTTTTATTTGGCCTTTCTTTTTTTCTTTTTTGGGACAATGCTCTATTGAATGATGATCATCACACTTCTATTTATTTACAACTCAATGATACAACTCGATACTTAGAACAAGATATGACTCTATATGAATGCCTCCGGCGGTGTACCGTGATGTGCAATGATGCATGAGTGACATGTATGAAAGAAATTATGAACGGTGGCTTTGCCACAAATACTATATCAACTACATGATCATGCTAAGCAATATGACAATGATGAATGTGTTATGATGAACTAGATGGTGGAAAGTTGCATGGCAATATATCTCGGAATGGCTATGGAAATGCCATAATAGGTAGGTATGGTGGCTATTTTGAGGAAGGTATATGGTGGGTTTATGGTACCGGCGAAAATTGTGCGGTACTAGAGAGGCTAGCAATGGTGGAAGGGTGAGAGTGCGTATAATCCATGGACTCAACATTAGTCATAAAGAACTCACATACTTATTGCAAAAGTCTATTAGTTATCGAAACAAAGTACTACGCGCATGCTCCTTGGGGGATAGATTGGTAGGAAAAGACCATCGCTCGTCCCCGACCGCCACTCATAAGGAAGGCAATCAATAAATAAATCATGCTCCGACTTCATCACATAACGGTTCACCATACGTGCTGACGTGCATGCTACGGGAATCACAAACTTCAACACAAGTATTTCTCAAATTCATAACCACTCAACTAGCATGACTCTAATATCACCATCTCCATATCTCAAAACAATTATCAAGTATCAAACTTCTCATAGTATTCAACACACTCATAAGAAAGTTTTATTATTAATCTTGTATACCTAGCATATTAGGATTTTAAGAAAATTACCATGATATTTAAGACTCTCAAAATAATCTAAGTGAAGCATGATAGTTCATCTATTTATTCAAAATAAAACTACCACCATGCTCTAAAAGATATAAGTGAAGCACTAGAGCAATGACAAACTACTCCGAAGGATATAAGTGAAGATCAATGGGTAGTTGAATAATTATGCAACTATGTGAAGACTCTCTAATATTTAATAATTTCAGATCTTGGTAATTTATTCAAACAGAAAGCAAAGCAAAATAAAATGACATTCTAAGAATAGCAAACATCATGTGAAGAAGCAAAAACTTAGGATCAACTGAAACTAACCGATAATTGTTGAAGAAGAAAGGTGGGATGCCAACCGGGGCATCCCCAAGCTTAGATGCTTGAGACTTCTTGAAATATTATCTTGGGGTGCCTCGGGAATCCCCAAGGTTGAGCTTTTGTGTCTCCTTAATTCCTCTCATATCACGGTCTCCCTAAATCTCAAAAGCTTCATCCACACAAAACTCAACAAGGACTCGTGAGATAAGTTAGTATAAACCATTGCAAAAACCTTATCATACTCTACTGTAGCAAAACACTAAAATTATTATTCAACATTGCATACTAAATGCCTTTGCATATTTAATAGTCCTATCCTCAAATAGAATCATTAAAGAAGCAAACATGTGCAAACAATGCAAACATAACAGCAATCTGCCTAAACAGGATAGTCTGTAAAGAATGCAGCAACATCCATACTTAACTAGCTTCAAAAATTATGAAATAAAATTCCCACTGTAGTAAATTTATCAGAGCTTAATATGCAAAAGGTTTCAAAATTTTATCACATTCTGACTTTTCTAGGGAATTATTGCAACAGCGGTAAACTTTCTGTTTTCAAACAGCAACATGTGGACTTCTAAAATAGGCTTAGTAAAGGATATCAATGCCACTTTTATTGAAATAAAAGATGCAAAACATTGTTCTACATAACAGCAAGAAAACCTTAACAAAATAAATTGACACTCCAAGCAAAACACATATCATGTGGCGAATAAAAATATAGCTCCAAGTAAAGTTACCGATGAACGAAGACGAAAGAGGGGATGCCTTCCGGGGCATCCCCAAGCTTATGCTCTTGGCTATCCTTGAATATTACCTTGGGGTGACTTGGGAATCCCCAAGCTTAGGCTCTTGCCACTCCTTATTCCATAGTCCATCGAATCCTTACCCAAAACTTAACAGAAAACTCGTAAGCTCCGTTAGCGAAAGAAAACAAAACACCACTTCAAGGTACTGCAATGAACTCATTATTTATTTATATAGGTGTTAAACCTACTGTATTCCAACTTCTCTATGGATTATAAACTATTTTACTAACCATAGATTCATCAAAATAAGCAAACAACACACGAAAGACAGAATCTGTCAAAAACAGAACAGTCTGTAGTAATCTAAATCAAACGTATACTTATGGAACTCATAAGATTGTAAAATAAATTTCTGGACCTGAGGAATTTATCTATTAATAATCTGAAAAAATAATTAACTAAATAGCACTCTCCAAATAAAAATGGCAGCAGTTCTCGTGAGCGCTAAAGTTTCTGTTTTTTACAGTATGATCAACAAGACTCTCCCCAAGTCTTCGCAAAGGTTCTACTTGGCACAAACACTAATTAAAAGCATAAAACCACATATAAACAGAGGCTAGATTAATTATTTATTACTAAACAGGAACAAAAAGCAAGGAACAAAAATAAAATTGGGTTGCCTCCCAACAAGCGCTATCGTTTAATGCCCCTAGCTAGGCATGATGATTTCAATGATGCTCACATAAAGGATAGGAATTGTAATATAAAGAGAGCATCATGAAGAATGTGACTAGCACATTTAAGTCTAACATGCTTCCTGTGCATAGGGATTTTGTGAGAAAACAACTTGTGGGAACAATAATCAACTAGCATAGGAGGGCAAAACAAGCATAACTTCAAAACCCTAAGCACATAGAGAGGAAACTTGATATTATTGCAATTCCTACAAGTATATATTCCTCCCTAATAATAATTTTCAGTAGCATCATGAATGAATTTAACAATATAACCAGCACCTAAAGCATTCTTTTCATGATCTACAAGCATAGAAAATTTACTACTCTCCGCATAAGCAAAATTCTTCTCATGAATAATAGTGGGAGCAAACTCAACAAAATAACTATCATGTGATTGAAAATTAAGATCAAGATGACAAGTTTCATGGTTATCATTATTCTTTAAAGCATACATGTCATCACAATAATCATCATAGATAGGAGGCATGCTTTCATCATAATAAATTTGCTCATCAAAACATGGGGGACAAAAAATATCATCTTCATCAAACATAGCTTCCCCAAGATTGTGGCTTTGCATATCATTAGCATCATAGATATTCAAGGAATTCATACTAACAACATTGCAATCATGCTCATCATTCAAATATTTAGTGCCAAACATTTTATAGATTTATTCTCCTAGCACTTGAGCACAATTATCCTTTCCATCATACTCACGAAAGATATTAAAAAGATGAAGCGTATGAGACAAACTCAATTCCATTTTTTGTAATTTTCTTTTATAAACTAAACTAGTGATAAAACAAGAAACTAAAAGACTCGATTGCAAGATCTAAAGATATACCTTCAAGCACTCACCTCCCCGGCAACGACGCCAGAAAAGAGCTTGATGTCTACTACACAACCATCTTTTTGTAGACGTCGTTGGGCCTCCAAGTGCAGAGGTTTGTAGGACAGTAGCAAATTTCCGTCAAGTGGATGACCTAAGGTTTATCAATCCGTAGGAGGCGTAGGATGAAGATGGTCTCTCTCAAGCAACCCTGCAACCAAATAACAAAAAGTCTCTTGTGTCCCCAACACACCCAATACAATGGTAAATTGTATAGGTGCACTAGTTCGGCGAAGAGATGGTGATACAAGTGGTATATGGATAGTAGATAAAGGTATTTGTAATCTGAAATAATAAAAACAACAAGGTAGCAAATGATAAAAGTGAGCGTAAACGGTATTGCAATGATAGGAAATAAGGCCTAGGGTTCATACTTTCACTAGTGTAAGTTCCCTCAACAATACTAACATAATTGGATCACATAACTATCCCTCAACATTCAACAAAGAGTCACTCCAAAGTAACTAATAGCGGAGAACGAACGAAGATATTATGGTAGGGTACGAAACCACCTCAAAGTTATTCTTTCCAATCAATCCGTTGGGCTATTCCTATAAGTGTCACAAACAGCCCTAGAGTTCGTACTAGAATAACACCTTAAGATACAAATCAACCAAAACCCTAATGTCACCTAGATACCCCAATGTCACCTCAAGTATCCGTGGGTATGATTATACGATATGCATCGCACAATCTCAATTAATCTATTCAACCAACACATAGAACCTCAAAGAGTGCCTGAGGGAGTCCTGGATTAGGGGGTGTTCGGGTAGCCGGACTATACCTTTAGCCGAACTCCAGGACTATGAAGATACAAGATTGAAGACTTCGTCCCGTGTCCGGATGGGACTTTCCTTGGCGTGGAAGGCAAGCTTGGCGATGCGGATATTCAAGATCTCCTACCATTGTAACTGACTCTGTGTAACCCTAACCCTATCCGGTGTCTATATAAACCGGAGGGTTGTAGTCCGTAGGCAATCAACTCCATACACAACAATCATAACATAGGCTAGCTTCTAGGGTTTAGCCTCCTTGATCTCGTGGTAGATCTACTCTTGTACTACCCATATCATCAATATTAATCAAGCAGGACGTAGGGTTTTACCTCCATCAAGAGGGCCCGAACCTGGGTAAAACATCGTGTACCCTGCCTCCTGTTACCATCCGGCCTAGACGCACAGTTCAGGACCCACTACCCGAGATCCGCCGGTTTTGACACCGACATTGGTGCTTTCATTGAGAGTTCCTCTGTGTCATCGCCTTTAGGCCCGATGGCTCCTTTGATCATCAACAACGATGCGGTCCAGGGTGAGACTTTGCTCCCCGGACAGATCTTTGTCTTCGGCGGCTTCGCTCTGCGGGCCAATTCGCTCGGCCACTTGGGGCAGATCGAAAGCTTCGCCCTTGGCCATCATGTCAGGTTTGGAAGCTTAAACTACACGGCCGACATCCGCAGAGACTTGATCTTCGACGGGCTCGAGCCACGGCCAAGCGCGCCGCACTATCTCGAGGGGAATGATCTAGCTCTGTCCCCGGATAGTGTCCTGGAGGCCGCACACGCATCGGTTCCGACCCCTAACTCGGAGCCTATTGCGCCAGTCGAGGATGAACGGTTGGACATCACCTCAGGGGCTGCGATCCCGAAAGCGATCGAGCCGAATGCTAGCCCCGCACTCTGCATGACCCGTGACTCCGAGGATCCGGACTCCTCCCCGGACTCCGAACCCCCCGCGCCCCTGCCAATCGAATCCGATTGGGTGCCGATAATGGAGTTCAGCACCGCAGACATCTTTCAGCATTCGCCTTTTGGCGACATCCTGAATTCTCTTAAATCTCTCTCTTTATCAGGAGAGCCCTGGCCGGACTACGGTCAGCGAGGGGGGGATACGGACGATGTAGAAATTCAAAGCCCACCCACCACCCACTTTGTAGCCACTGTCGACGATCTAACCGACATGCTTGACTTCAGCTCCGAAGACATCGATGGCATGGACGACGATGTAGGAGACGAACAGGAACCAGCACCTGTAGGGCGCTGGAAGGCCACCTCGTCATATGACATATATATGGTGGATACTCCAAAAGATGGAGATGGCAATGGAACAGTGGGGGATGACGCCCCCAAGAAACAGCCAAAGCGCCGGCGTCAGCAGCGCCGCTCTAAATCCCGCCAAAGCAAAAAGGTGATTCCGGCACGGGAGATAATACTACCCCGGATAGCGCCGAAGAACACCCACCTCAGCAAGATTCGGCACAGGAAGATGGAGAAGCCAGCCCTCATGAGAGAGCGGCAGACCGAGAGATCGAGGATGATAACTATACGCCTCCCTCCGAAGACGAGGCAAGCCTAGATGACGACGAATTCGTCATACCATCAGACCCCGCCGAACAAGAGCGTTTTAAACGCAGGCTTTTAGCCACGGCAAGCAGCCTCAAGAAAAAGCAGCAACAGCTTAGAGCTGCCCAAGATTTGCTAGCTGACAGATGGACTGAAGTCCTTGCGGTCGAAGAGTATGAACTCGAACGCCCCTCCAAGAGTTACGCGAAGCGCAGGCCGCTACCCCGATCAGAGGAGGAAGCACCTACATCACCAGCGCATGACATGGCAGACCAGCCACCTCGTGGCCGCGACAGAGAGGCCTCTCGGCCCTCCACCCAAGCCATGTCCCGACGCCGCTCAACTAAGGCACGGGAAAATGCGCCCGACCTGCGAGACATACTGGAGGATAAGGCAAGACAAACAAGATCGATCTACGGATCACGCATGCGCCCTACGACATGTGACAATGATCTTCACTCCGGATACAACAAATCCGGCCAGGCCGAACACAACAGGCATAGCTCTTCCGAGCTGCGTCGTGATATAGCCCAGTATAGAGGCGCTGCACACCCGCTATGCTTCACGAATGAAGTAATGGATCATAAAATCCCAGAGGGTTTCAAACCCGTAAACATCGAATCATACGATGGCACAACAGATCCGGCGGTATGGATCGAGGATTATCTCCTTCACATCCACATGGCACGCGGCGATGATCTACACACCATCAAATACCTCCCGCTCAAACTTAAAGGACCAGCCCGACATTGGCTTAACAGCTTGCCAGCAGACTCAATCGGTTCTTGGGAGGACCTGGAAGCCGCATTGCTCGACAACTTCCAGGGCACTTACGTGCGACCGCCGGATGCCGACGAATTAAGCCACATAATTCAGCAGCCAGATGAATCGGCCAGACAATTCTGGACACGGTTCCTAACAAAGAAAAACCAGATAGTCGACTGTCCGGACGCAGAGGCCCTAGCAGCCTTCAAGCATAACATCCGTGACGAGTGGCTTGCCTGGCACCTGGGACAGGAAAAGCCGAAATCCATGGCAGCCCTCACGACACTCATGACCCGCTTTTGCGCGGGAGAAGACAGCTGGCTAGCTCGCAGTAACAACTTATCAAAGAACCCTGGTAATTCGGATACCAAGGACAAAAGTGGCAGGACACGTCGGAATAAGCAAAAACGCCGCATTAACAGCGACAGCAATGAAGACACGGCAGTCAATGCCAGATTCAAAGGCTATAAATCCGGTCAGCGGAAAAAGCCATTCAAAAAGAATACTCAGGGCCCGTCCAGTTTGGACCGAATACTCGATTGCTTGTGCCAGATACATGGCACCCCCAAAAGGCCAGCCAATCACACTAACAGGGATTGTTGGGTGTTCAAGCAGGCAGGCAAGTTAAGGGCCGAAAACAGATACAAGGGGCTGCACAACGACGATGAGGAGCCCAAGCCGCCGAACAACAATGGACAGAAGGGCTTTCCCCCACAAGTGCGGATGGTGAACATGATATACGCAACCCACATTCCCAAGCGGGAGCAGAAGCGTGCGCTACGGGACGTATACGCGATAGAGCCAGTCGCCCCAAAGTTCAACCCATGGTCCTCCTGCCCGATCACTTTTGATCGAAGGGACCATCCCACTAGCATTCGTCATGGCGGCTTCGCTGCATTGGTTCTCGACCCAATCATCGACGAATTTCATCTCACAAGAGTCCTCATGGACGGCGGCAGTAGCCTGAACCTGCTTTATCAGGATACAGTGCGGAAAATGGGCATAGATCCCTCAAGGATTAAGCCCACAAGAACGACCTTTAAAGGCGTTATACCAGGTGTAGAAGCCAACTATACAGGCTCAGTAACACTTGACGTGGTCTTTGGATCCCCGGACAATTTCTGAAGCGAAGATTTAATCTTCGATATAGTCTCGTTTCGCAGTGGCTATCACGCCCTGCTCGGACGAACCGCATTCGCAAAGTTTAATGCGGTGCCGCACTACGCATATCTCAATCTCAAGATGTCAGGCCCTCGAGGAGTAATTACGGTCAACGAAAACACCGAACGCTCCCTCCGTACGGAGGAGCATACGGCGGCTCTCGCAGCGGAGGTACAAAGTAGCCTTCTCAGGCAATTCTCCAGTCCGGCCATTAAAAAGCCAGACACTGCCAAGCGCGCCCGGAGTAACCCACAGCAGGACCGCCTGGCACACTCTGAGCAAGCATAGCAATGCGGACCCAACCCCAGCTTTCGCGACATAGCGAAACCAGTACCTCGCGTACATAACTACGCCCTTGAAATACCATGGGCGCAGGGGAAGGGGCACAATAACGTCACGCCCAAAATACGGCTTAAAATGTACTAGGGGCTGCCGGATTCTTTTTTTAATTTTTTCTTACTTTCAGGACTCCATACTTCGGACGACCTGTTCGGCAATTCAACTGCCGCACAAACGATGCAAGATCCAGGGAGGCAGACAAGCCATGCCGCATTATGGAACCCCCAGGTAGTCTCTATTACGAGCAGTATACCTGTTTTGAATACAATTCCGCAGCCTGCCCCTGGCTAGGACATGTTAAATAGTCCAATATCTTTACCTTATAATACCACTTGTATCGTTCTTCTCTGACAGCAGCCTTTATATAAACAATGCATAGCTTTTGTCTATTTTCTGCATTACTCTCTTTTATATATGTTCATTAATGACATGTTGCACCCGTACACTGTGGTACGGCAAGTACGCCAGGGGCTTCAGTACCCTTTAATATGGTGTGAGAAGTCCGTACACTTTCACAAGTGCGGCACCCCGAACTTATAGCACTATATGCAATTGCTCCGAATCATGATTTGGGTCAATAGTTGGGTTTGCCCAGCTCCTATGTTTTGGTGCCTTACGTTCCGCTATATCGGCTAAGGTAGCACTAGGAGAACCACTGCGATTGTGCCCCGGTTGAGCTGGGTTAAGCACCTTAGTGGAGAAAGCTAAAACTGACTGTCATGATGAGGCGGGAGACCGGTCGCTGTTCGAGAGGTTTTTCGAGTCCCTAAAGACTTATGCCGCTTCAAGCGAGGAGCCGGATTTGTCCGGCCAAGGCGTGGATAGCACCCCGAACTCGGTCTTCCGAACTAGGGGCTTCGCCGAAATTTAAAATTATAAAGTTCTATGGCTAAGTGAGAGTGTTCAAGCATTATAGTCCGATTGCCTGGTTCGTTGTGCTGAGCGCCTCCCTCGAAGGACCCAACTATGGGAAAAAGAGCGCTCAGGTTTATCCCGAACACCCCAGCACTAGTGGCATGGGGGCAGAAGCCGACGACTGGCCATCTCTCAATTTTTTGGCAAACGGCCGCACAGAAAATAATATTTTAAATTCAACAAGCATTGCTTAAGCGCCTATGAACAAGTTTTCAGCGCATAGGATAAAAACGAGCGAGTTTATTCAAAAATTACATCCTTGGTACATTCATCCGCCACAAGGCGGGCACCCGCAAGAACATCCTTGTAATAGTTCTCGGGCTTGCGATGCTCCTTCCCCGGCGGCGGCCCGTCCTTCACAAGCTTCTCACCGTCCAGCTTACCCTAGTGCACCTTTGCACGGGCAAGGGCCCGACGGGCACCTTCGATGCAGACGGAGCGCTTGATGACCTCGAGCCTTGGACAGGCCTCCACCAGCCGCCGCACCAGCCCAAAGTAGCTCCCAGGCAGGGCCTCTCCGGGCCACAGCCGAACTATGAAGCCCTTCATGGCCTGTTCGGCTGCCTTGTGGAGCTCGACCAGCTGTTTCAACTGGTCGCTCAAGGGCACAGGGTGTCCGGCCTCAGCATACTGAGACCAGAACACCTTCTCCGTTGAGCTGCCCTCTTCAGCTCGGTAGAATGCGGCGGCGTCGGATACGCTATGGGGAAGATCTGCGAATGCCCCTGGAGAACTCCGGATTCGGGTAAGTAACAAGTAGTTTACTTTTATATTTCTGCTTTGCATAAAGAATGCCTTACCCCCTGCTATCTTCTTCATCTCCTCCAACTCTTGGAGGGCCTTTTGGGCTTCGGCCTTGGCAGACTTGGCAGTCTCAAGGGCCGCCGCGAGCTCGGACGCTTGGGTCTTTGACTCAAGCTCCAAACTCTCATGTTTTTTCATGAGAGCCTGAAGCTCTTGCTGCACCTCGCCGACCTGAGCCCCAAGTTTCTCTCGCTCAGTCCGCTCCGCGGCCGTTTTCTTTTCGGCCTTGGACAGCGCCTGCTTGAGGGTCGCCACCTCAGTCGTGGCCCCAATAATAAGCAGTGAAATCCAGTTATTTTTTGCAATCACGCCTCTCTATAGGCACTTTTTCTGTAAGGTATTTCCTACCTTCTTTTTCCTCGAGCTGCCGCTTGGCAAGGCCGAGCTCTTGCTCGGTCCGCTTGAGGTCCTGTTTCAGGACACCCACCTCCGCAGTCAGTGCGGCGGTGGATAGCAGCGAAGCCTGCACACGCATATTGACTCTTTATTGTTAGACTCCTGCGAAATTTACTAGATCCTCTATTCGGCTTTTCTTTCCGAACGCCAAACAGAACATCAGGGGCTACTGTCTATGCGGTACTATTTTTATAAATTTTTACTTACCTCGAAGCCTGTTAGAAGGCTAGCGCAAGCTTCAGTCAGTCCGCTCTTGGCGAACTGAACCTTCTGGATCACCGTACTCATAATAGTACGGTGCTCCTTGTCGATGGAGGCGCCGTCAAGCACCTCCAGCAGATTGTCCGGCACCTCCGGTTGGACGGAGGCCGCCGGCTCAGAAGGCTTGCTCCTCTTGGAAGGAGTTCGCCTACCGCGGTCCGAAACTGTTGAAGATTCCGGTGCGGTGTCCGGCACAAAGCCGGGCTTGGAGCCCTGGGGGGTCTTGTCCCCTTTACTCCTGGGGTCCAGGAGGTCGCCTTGCGGCTCCTCCAGGACCACCTCCTCCTGCCCCGGAGCTCGTTGTGACGCCACTTCGGCGTCGTCCGCAGTGCGGGGGGAGACAGCGGGCGGAACTGAGTTCACGTCCGATGAATCCAGGGAGCCGCTCGACGACTCGTTGAGTTCGGCCCGGGGCGGGCTGCATTATTACATTCGACATTAGGGAAAGCTGTGCAACAAAGGAACATCATGAGTTATTCTGATATCCGAACTTACGATTTCGCCGGACGCTTGGCCCTGTTTGGCCACTCCTCTTTGCCCGCTTCGGCATTGGGGCCGTAGTCCGGCGGAGGGTTCTTCCTTTTCCTAGACCCCTCGGCCTCCCCCATTGGGGCGGCCTTCCTCTTCTCTCCTCCCTCCGCTGGGGGGGGAGAGTTTTCTTCTTCCTCCTCCTCGTTTTCGCGGGAGGAGGGCGTCTCGGACTCGTCAGATGACGAGTCCGACACCACCACATTACGGGCACTCTTTCGAGTCCCCGTGGCCTTCTTCTTCTTGGCCTTCTTCTCTGGCACCACATAAGGCACCGGAACCAGCAGCTTCACTAGGAGAGCAGGGGCTGGGTCTTCGGGCAAGGGAGCCGGACAGTTAATCGATCCGGACTGCGCCTGCCAAGCCTGTCAAAGGTGAGGGAGTTTAGATCCCGCATAGAGTCAAACTATGAAAAAACTTAACATCCTGTAAAAGGTGAAAATAGCTTACCTCGCTAGCGTGACGCCGCGAGCTGTATCCGCGGTCCTTGGAAGCGGATGTGGGAGCCTCGGCGCCTTTGGTTAGCACCTTCCAGACGTCTTCATACGTCGTGTCGAAGAGCCTGTTAAGGGTTTGGTGCTGCGCCGGGTCGAACTCCCACAGATAAAAGTCCCGTTGTTGACACGGGAGGATCCGGCAGACGAGCATAACCTGGACTACATTGACGAGCTTGATCGGCTTGCTCACTAGGGACTGGATGCATGTCTGCAGTCCGGTCACCTCCTTTTCGTCGCCCCACGACAGGCCCGTCTCTTTCCAGGACATAAGCCGCGTGGGGGGTCCGGATCGGAACTCGGGGGCTGCGATCCATTTCGGATCGTGCGGCTTGGTGATGTAAAACCACCACGATTGCCACCCCTTCAGGGTCTCCATGAAGGAGCCCTCGAGCCATAGGACGTTGGCCATCTTGCCCGCCATGGCGCCTCCGCACTCCGCCTGGCTGCCGCGCACCACCTTGGGCTTGACGTTGAAGGTCTTGAGCCAGAGGCCGAAATGGGGGCGGATGCGGAGGAAAGCCTCGCACACGACGATAAACGCCGAGATGTTGAGGACGAAGTTCGGGGCCAGATCGTGGAAATCCAGGCCATAGTAAAACATGAGCCCCCAGACAAATGGGTGGAGTGGAAAACCCAGTCCGCGGAGGAAGTGGGGAAGGAATACTACCCTCTCATGGGGCCTTGGGGTGGGGAGAAGCTGCCCCTCCTCGGGAAGCCGGTGCGCGATGTCTTTGGACAAGTATCCAGCCTTCCTTAGCTTTTTGACATGGCCCTCCGTGACGGAGGAGACCATCCACTTGCCTCCCGCTCCGGACATTGCTGGAGAAGGTTGAGGTGGGAAGTGCGGGCTTGGGCGCTGGAGCTTGAGTGCGCAGGAGATGGATAGGCAAAGGAGGAAGAAGGCGTAGGTAAAAAGGTGGATCCTTATCCCCTTATATGGGAGGATGCGGTTGTGCGTCCCCACCAGCCTAGTAAAACTCGCTTGCCTCCCAAGCGCCGTGATAAATGGCGCGGTTGGGTTACCCACGTCCGTATTGATGAGAATCCCGTAAAGGGGGTACACGATCTCTGCTTTGACAAGACGTGCCAAGGAAACCGCCTCGCAAAACATGCTGAGGTGGAAAAGTAAAAACGATTCGAGTAAAGGACTTGGCTGTAGTGCGATGACGCACTGCGGAATACGTCAGCAGATTTGATTTGTGTTAATATTATTCTCTCTATGGCAATATGTGGAAACTTATTTTGCAGAGCCGGACACTACTCTTGGTGTTTACAATCTTCTATGAAGGACTTGGAGGAGGAACCCGCCTTGCAATGCCGAAGACAATTTGCGCGCCGGACTCGTCGTCATTGAAGCCTGGTTCAGGGGCTACTGAGGGAGTCCTAGATTAGGGGGTGTTCGAGTAGCTGGACTATACCTTCAGCCGAACTCCAGGACTATGAAGATACAAGATTGAAGACTTCGTCCCATGTCCGGATGGGACTTTCCTTGGCGTGGAAGGCAAGCTTGGCGATGCGGATATTCAAGATCTCCTACCATTGTAACCGACTCTGTGTAACCCTAACCCTATCCGGTGTCTATATAAACCGGAGGGTTGTAGTCCGTAGGCAATCAACTCCATACACAACAATCATAGCATAGGCTAGATTCTAGGGTTTAGCCTCCTTGATCTCGTGGTAGATCTACTCTTGTACTACCCATATCATCAATATTAATCAAGCAGGACGTAGGGTTTTACCTCCATCAAGAGGGCCCGAACCTGGGTAAAACATCGTGTTCCCTGCCTCCTATTACCATCCGGCCTAGACGCACAGTTCGGGACCCACTACCCGAGATCCGCCGGTTTTGACACCGACAGTGCCCCAAAGTTCCTACCGGAGAATCACGACGAAAACGTGTGCCAACCCCTATGCATAGGTTCCCAATGTCATGAAACCCGCAAGTTGATCACCTTAACATACATCAAGTGGCACGTGGTATCCCATTGTCACCACAGATATCCACGGCAAGACATACATCAAGTGTTCTCAAATCTTTAAAGACTCAATCTGATAAGATTACTTCAAAGGGGAAACTCAATTCATTACAAGAGAGAAGAGGGGGAGGAGAAACATAAGATCCAACTATAATAGCAAAGCTCGCGATACATCAAGATCGTGCCAAATCAAGAACACGAGAGAGAGAGAGAGATCAAACACATAGCTACTGGTACATACCCTCAGCCCCGAGGGAGTACTACTCCCTCCTCGTCATGGAGAGCACCGGGATGATGGAGATGGCCACCGGTGAGGGATTCCCCCTCCGGCAGGGTGCCGGAACAGGGTCCCGATTGACTTTTGGTGGCTACGGAGGCTTCTGGCGGCGGAAATCCCGATCTATCTTGCGTTCTAGAAGTTTTAGGTCACGTAGGTATATATGGGTGCAGGAGGTACGTCAGGGGAGCCATGAGGGCCCCACGAGACAGGGGGGCGTGCCCAAGGGGGGCACCCCCCACCCTCGTGAGCACCTCGTTCCTTCCTTGACGTGGGGTCCAAGTCCATCAGGTGTGTTTCCTTCCAAAAATAACTTCTCCAGTTGATTTCGTTCCGTTTCGACTCCGTCTGATATTCCTTTTCTTCAAAACACTGAAATAGGCATAAAACAACAAATCTGGGCTGGGCCTCCGGTTAATAGGTTGGTCCCGAAATTAATATAAAAGTGGAAAATAAAGCCCAATATTGCCCAAAACAGTAGATAATATAGCATGGAGCAATCAAAAATTATAGATACGTTGGAGACGTATCAGAGATGAACTAGGGCTTGAGAGGAGATGGTGTTGGTGAAGATGTTTATGGAGATTGACCCCCTCCCGATGAGAGGATCGTTGGCGATGACGATGGCGATGATTTCCCCCTCCCGGAGGGAAGTTTCCCTAGCAGAACAGCTCCGTCGGAGCCCTAGATTGATTCCGCCAAGGTTCCGCCTCGTGGCAGCGCAGTCTCGTCCCGAAAGCTTGCTTATGATTTTTTCCTCATCGAAAGACTCCATATAGCAGAAGATGGGCATCGGAGGGCCACCAGGGGGCCCACGAGGCAGGGGGCGCACCCAGGGGGTAGGGCGCGCCCCCACCCTCGTGGGCAGGGTGTGGCCCCCCTCTGGAACTTCTTGCGCTCAGTATTTTATATATATTCTGAAAATGACTTCCGTGAAGTTTCAGGACTTTTGGAGCTGTGCAGAATAGGTCTCTAATATTTGCTCCTTTTCCAGCCCAGAATCCCAGCTGCCGGCATTCTCCCTCTTTATGTAAACCTTGTAAAATAAGAGAGAATAGGCATAAGTATTGTGACATAATGTGTAATAACAGCCCGTAATGCAATAAATATCGATATAAAATCATGATGCAAAATGGACGTATCAAACACCGCTGGTGACATGGTAGCAATAGCATACGATGTTCTGGCAGTGACATGGCACCATTTCTGATCTTGCAGCTTAGTGATGTTGGAAATCTAAAAAGACATTACAATATTGCTGAAGATCTAAAACGGTGTCCAAAAAGAACCTACCTCGACCGATTCTATGCTAGGAAGCATACGGATTGACCACTCATCTTATTGACTGGATAGCACAGCACACTCAAACAAAAGGGATTCACAACCCCTTTTACACATCGGGTTGCGAGTATTTGTTATTTGTGTGCAGGTGCCGTTTACGTTGTGTTGCTTGGTTCTCCTACTGGTTCGATAACCTTGGTTTCATCACTGAGGGAAATACCTACTGTCGTTGTGCTGCATCATCCCTTCCTCTTTGGAGAAATACCGACGTAGCTTCAAGCCACATCAGGATATAACGTAGGAAACCCTTTAGGAAAGGAGAGACAAATTCCATGACATTACCCATACAACGGTGTTAGGATAATTGATAAAGTAAATTTAGCATTGTGCTTCAAATGTTCTTATTGAAATTCAGAGTACCACAGACATGCTTCGAGATAGCATTGGCATGGTCTTCAAGCAAGGTCAGACCTTTGGATACACAAAGTAAACCATCAGGAACAACCTATAGAATAAGTCTTATGATTTCCTCATTGAAGAATGGCTAACCTTGCTAAAGATGAAATCATAACGATAGGTCCTCCGGTTAGGTGTGCTAGGCATGACATCTCCTTACCGGGTCATATAAAGACCTATGTTATACCTCTTGGAAATATGTTACAACCATCATATCTGACCGAGATTCAGATCTGATTGGTGTTAGGATACCTCGGACTCAGGATGCCTAAGAAGAAAAGGTACAACACAAATTAACGAGATAACATTGTAAGATTCTCGGGAAATGAACTATGGAAGCGAGTTGCGAAACAAGAGTTTATCAATAAACGAAGGAGAGGATTAGGAGGTGGCTGATTATCTTAGCGACAATTCATCGAGATTTCCAAAAAGATGGATTTCCACAATTATGTGAACAAGGAGATAACATTGCCATATCAAATGATACAATGACGTATGCTCGAAGAAAAACATACACAATTAAACATTGGTTGAAAGGTGCACCCGAAATATGGGCTCATGTAGCATGATCAATGTTAGAATGGTGATTTGATAACCAATTAACAAAGTATGAAAGTATCGTTCATTAACTTACAAGTAGTAGGGTTGCTAGAAGTTTTGAATTTTACACATCATAGTCTATTTGTTGGTATTCTGGTGAGAAACAACACGGGGATCAAGGAATGAACGGAGATGGCAAGAAGTATCACTTGTATCAAGAATTCTTAAGAGATGGTGAAATTCTCATGACATTCTAGGCATAAAATATGGTAATACTCCAAGGTAAGGAAGAACAGATGGTGGATAGCAAGGAACTCAAGGTATACAGAAAACACGAACAAGTTTGTGTCGAACGGAAGGCAATAAAGTGATCGATGATAATACAATTCATCGAGGGCAAGGATGGTATTTCATCATGAATTCAATTGTTATCCTGGAAGAGCTCATAATGTTGATGATGATCACGTCACATTTGTCGAGAAATCTCATGAAGATGTAATCGATCGGCGATGACATCAAGTCAAAGGAATGATGAAGCGAAAGGTTATTGGAACTATGGGTACGACACAAACTCGAAATCAAGTTTGTTGTTCAAGGAGAAATGATATGCCAAGGAAGATCGACATAAGATTAGCTCACCGTCGAAATTTGTGCTCCGGGAAGAAGAACCAGGTAGCATAGTTAAATTTAGCACGATAATGATGTAGGAGTGACATGATGGAGTATTAAATTTCTCAATAACAAAGTACTAGGAGTACTGAATCACAGTGTTGATTCGATTCACTAATCGGTGTTCTCGATTGACGACAACCCAGAACCCATGGAGTGACTATGACTGGGAAAGGTACTACTTCATCAGAAATTCATAAATGGGTTGATATCCTCGAGATACCAGGGGGTAATACTCGAAGGTGGATCAAAATAGGGGTTGGGCAAGCGTATTGATCTGTAGAAGGCAAGTACTTTAACTTGTCCGAGAAATAGAATCAAAGGAGAACAATCATGGCAGGAACCACGATTGCAAAAGACCAAATCCCAAATATAAGATGAACTTAAACCAAGGGAATGATTAATTTAAGAGAAGTTTCCACAATAAGATCTACATCGTGTCCATGAGCATGAACACAAAGTTCAAGGTCGACTCCCACTTCTCCAATGCATGACCATTCATTCACTGCTCGTATTAAAAATGATTTGAGTGTGAAAACCTACCTGATGAATTACCAGAAGAGTATGACCCGTGAAAACTTTTCGGGTTCACATAGATTAAGGAAGGCATGGGTTCAACCCATCGGGGTTGGCATTATGTATCAGAGGAAGAACTTCTTGAGATTTTTGTAGACGAAGGACACTGTTAGATGATAATTCAACAAAGGATCTGACGTTCCATAACAGGGCTGATGTGAGGATCGACACACAATCAGAGGATGAAAGAATGCAAGGAGATCAGATTATAGAAACAACAGACTAATTCAAAGCTCAAATGCAAAGGAATTATGATTTCCAAATCAAGGAACCAGAAGCAAACGCTCTGTTTAAGGATGGATAAGTCGAGTAGGCTTAGGGGTACAATCGATGGCAATTTGATTGGCCGAGATCCAGCTCATGTTCCAAATGACGTCTCAGCCGGAAGGATGAATTCTAGGATCTGATTAAGGATTGCGAATATTCGCCACATATTGAATCAAGGGACCCAAGATGATAAAGGCAAATGACGTCAATGAATATTGCTAGGCATTTGGAATTAACCATAATGCAGGTACACAAGAATTTCAAGAGCCATAGGCTGCAGAGGATTCTCGAAAGATCGGATAGTATTTCGAAGAGTGTTGTGAAGCACCTGAACAACTAGGGATGGACGGATCCCCGATAAATGCGAGGAATTGTTCGTGTGGGTATTAATGCGGAAAAGAGCTGCAAAGCAGTAGGCACAAATGATTCTTGGAATATCGGAGAAATTTTCAGGGTATCAAGTAATAACAAGGGCAACTGGGAACGAAGGTATGAACGACAAGCGTAAGCAGTTATCCATAAGGATTTATCAGTGGTCGGGAATAGCGAAAGAGGTGGGCACAAAGTATCAAGAGAACAATCGAGAGTATCTTCGAAATCTTCTGGTGCACCAAGTAATCATCTGGAGTGAGGGGCTTTCTGGGAGGAAGTAGTTACGAGAACCTAGAGCCAGAGTTAGTAAAATCATTTAATCCGAATAGAAGAGAGATCAGAGTCCCAGAGTGTTGATCTCATATACATGAGGTATATTTCTATCCTTACAATTATGTAACAAATCCACAATTCATTTTGAGTTATTCATGTGTTTTTTTGGGATCAGGATTATCCGAGTCAGCGTCCTTGTGGTTGATCTCATATACATGAGGTATGGTATTTCTATCCTTAAAAGTATGTAGCAAATTCACAATTCATTTTGAGTTATTTATGTGTTTTTTCAATCAGGATTATCCGATTATTAAAGCACATACATTGGAGTTGAAATATAGGCGGGTTGTGTGCACACGGTACATGTACGTGATGTAAACAGAACCTATATAACTCAAGTACGCCATACATGTAGCTTAATTTTTTGCATGGGCGACAATTTGAAAAGCTTACTGCAGATCTGCCAAAGATAGATTATACACAATATTAGAAATCATCTTGAGAAATCTCGAAAGTTTGTAAAACTTAAAATACACACCTCTCTTTACAGGTTGGCAATTTCGAGTTCTATCTGTCATATTGTTTTTTCTAATACAGTGGCATCTCTACTATCCTTTTGTAAAGCGATTGGCCATTGTTAGGATAAAAATAGCAATTACACGCGTATTTAATCAATCTTTTGGCCTATCTCCTTCCATATTATTATTGGCAATTTGAGGGGGAAAAGGCAAAACATGTAAAACTTTATAAGTTTTAAATCCTACCCTAAGCCCAAATCTTTATGTTGTTCTTTATGCAAAACTCCATAGCACTCCAGCCTTCATCACAAATGAGCCGCTGGCTGCCATAGCAGTATAGCACTATCAGTTCCCCTGTGGCTACTGGTCTGTGGGGCAGGGAATCGGTACTACAAGAGAGCTTCAAGCTGACGCCAATAGGAATGGAAGACATGACTTTGATGGAGAAATCCGGTGCATATGAACAACATATTGTCTTCCAATTTTTTTTCATCATTCAGTAGGACAATTTCCCAATTCTGTATGAAAAGGTTATTAGTATGTGTTGAGTAACATGATTGTATTAGGAAACATAAGATAAACTAGGAATATTCTGGCTTGTCTTGTACTCCAGATAGATCATGTATTCCTATATATATGCCCACGAGACTCAAGCAATACAACAACTATTACACCAAACTTCTCTCTCTTCTAACATAGTATCTATCGCAAGTCGATCCTAAACCCTAGCCGCCGCTGCTTCCGCACCCGCGCGCCGTCCCCGGGGCGGTCGGCCTTCATGACCGGCGTCGGAGGCCGCGCCGCCGGTATGTAGGGTTCGTCCGCCGATCGTGTTGACCGGCTGCCCTATAGAGTCTTTTTCCCGATCTCTTGATCCGGGTTTTTCGCTCTCTCACCGATCGTTTTGATCAGCGTTTTTCCTTTTGGTTTTCCGATCTATTCTTGATTGGTTTGCGTCGCCCGCCGCCGCCGTCGACCCTCGTGCATCTCTACTTCGACCCCGACGCGACCAGCCGGCCTCTCCTCCGACACGGCGGCCACGCGCGCCGAGGCGGCCCGTCAGGGCCAGCCGCCGTCCGCGTGTCGGTCCGCCCGTCGGCCTGCGCTGGCCGTCACCGCCCTGCTCCGATCGGGACACCTGCATCGCCCCGACCCGGCGGCCTCGCGCCATGCGACGACCAATCATAGCCGTCGCTCGCGCGCCGGCCCGCCCATCGATCCACATCACCCATCTCCGCCGCGTTTGCACGGCGGCCCGGTGGTCTACTTCGCCAGCCTCGTTCTCGGTTGCGTCGGAACAGCTACGTCAGGCTCGTCGGCTGCCTCAACTCGGGCGTCGCTTTTCCGTTGGATGCTCGGGCCTCGCTGCCCGGGCGCCGGCGCTGCTTTGGCAGCCCGGGTGACGTTGCTGACAAGCTCGTCCGCATGACGTCTCACGCCGTCCGTCGTCGCCGGCCTCATCGCGAACTCCGCCCCCACCCCGCCTCTACCGAGCGGCGTCGCGACCTCGCGCGCGCTCGGCTTGATCACCCACTCGCCTCCGCGATCCGCCTCATCTACGCCGCGCGACCGACCTGGCCTGTCGGTTACGCGCGCCTCCGCAGGTCTCGTGAAGATCGTCCCGAGTACCACGCGCCTCTTCGCCGATCGAGCATTGGGCTGCCGCAGCGTCGCCCAGTCGGGCCGCAGCACCGCCGCCCCGTGGTTCTCCTCGCGGCTGCATCGACTCGTGCGTCACCGCTGCGTCGCCCCTTCGGGCCGTAGTGCCGCGATACGCGGTCCCCGCCGCCGCCTCGAGGCCGTTCCCGCGGTTGCACCGAATCGCGAACCGCCGTTGCGTTTCCCCTTCGGGCCGTAGCGCCGCGGCCCGCGCTCCACTCCGCTGTCACCGCGCGTCGACCTCCCGTGGTATGCGCTGTACCGTATTTCTTGGCGCGGGAACGCCACCGTCCGCGCCGGTCTTCGTCACGCTGTCAGGGTTCTTCGCCTACTTCGAGCACTGCCGTCGCACTCCTAACCTAGCCGCTGCCGCCGCTCTTCTTTGGCTGCCGCCGCCGCCCGTCCACCCCCTTTGTCTTCGTCCAGCACC
The DNA here is from genome assembly GCF_003073215.2 of Triticum urartu. Lineage (NCBI taxonomy): Eukaryota > Viridiplantae > Streptophyta > Magnoliopsida > Poales > Poaceae > Triticum > Triticum urartu. The sequence goes on from NC_053023.1 coordinate 738,665,124, forward strand.
AACCTGTCGCCAGCGTCGCCGTCATCTACCCCGACCACTTCGTCTACTCCGATCACTGTTGGTGACATCGGCCCCGCGCCGATGGACACCGCAACCATCGTCGAGTCTTCTTCTCTGTTGGCCCTCTGATTCCTCGATATGGCGAACAGCTCGTGCAGGTCCTAGTCTCCGCATGCCCGGTGCTGGCAACACCGATGCGTGCCTTCATCCACGACGTGTCCCCGGGCCTGGCAAGCCTGGTTGGCGCTTCGTCAACTTCGTCACCGTCCGTCTACACATGCCCGGTGCTGGCAACACCGGTGCGTGCCTTCGTCCATGATGTGTCCCCGGGCTTGGCAAACCCGTCGCGCCGCATTGTCAACAACATCTTTTTCCCGGCACACCACTAATTCGACACCACTGCACCCTTGCTAACTCGGCGCCCCCTTGCGCCCGCGGCTCCACGACGACTTCCTCGACACCGGCCACCCCGAATCGACATCGACCACGGCATTCTTTGGCTACCTCGACCACGGCTCCACCACCCACGCTCTCGGCTACCTCGACAAACGGCACAAAGGGCTACCGCCTTGCTTGAGCAACCTCGTCAGTTTCCACTCTAGCCACGCCTTCCGCGATGCATCGACCGTTATGACTGTGGGGGGTGTCCGTCGGCTTGCCTTCGGATTCTTCTCCAGTCTCACCGTCTGTGTCGCTACAGTTGTGACTGCGGGGGGATGTTGAGTAACGTGATTGTATTAGGAAACATAGGATAAACTAGGAATATTCTGGCTTGTCTTGTACTCCAAGTAGATCATGTACTCCTATATATATGCCCACGAGGCTCAAGCGATACAACATTATTCCACCAAACCTCTCTCTCTCTTCTAACAGTATGGATATATATTTATTGAATTTATAATTAGCATATATGAGGTTCTTTGTTATGCCCCCCTTTAGCTCATGACTACATAATTATTCCGACTGGTATTCTAGATAGATGCTTTTCTATGAACCTCATAAAAAACGTACTATGCCTTAGATCCTAATTGACTATTTATACATCGGAATATCGGATGATTTCAGCTTGCTGTGTCCCAAGATACCTATTTTTTTTAAACCAAAAATAGGTGAAGTCCTAACAATCTATACTCCTGCATTGTATCTTGAAATGTAGATTGCTTCTGTAGCATTCGAACAGATGGTAGTTTGCAGACTGATGAGTTGGTTCCAGTAACATCACATGTCAAGGATACCTCTGCTCCACTTACCAATCAAAAAAAATTATGATGATGTTCCAAGAAGTGTGTTTAATTTCTGTCGCAGTGGGATGTTGTGATTAGTTCAGTTTTGCTTGATCTATTTCCAGTTAATTCCGTTTTGTGATGTGGTGTTAGGGAATATACATTCTGCTCTCTTGTTCTTCAGCTTTGGGTGTCAGCAGCTACCTATTACTACTAGGGAGCCTTATTTCGGACGAAAAGAAAATACAATATTGGTTTTTATCCATTTGTATGCCTGCGTTAGCCTTATGAAGCACAAAGTATGTCCCAGTGATCAATCACGGATGATACTTGGTGTATTCTTGCTAGGCTAATGGGCAAATACTCGAATAACTGAATCACCTGCAATCTTTTTGTATTGTAACGCCGGTGTTATATCTGCAACAACAGTTTGCAATTTTTTCTGTATAATTATGAATATACATCTTGGTAGCTATAATTGATCAATCACGGATGCTACTTGGTGTTTCCTTATACTAGGCTAATGGGAAAATACTCGAATAACTGAATCACTTGCAATCTTTTTTTTTCCGTAACAGCGGTGTTATATCTGCAACAACAGTTTTTGAAATTTTCTGTATAATTGCGAATATACATCTTGGTAGCTATAAATTATATCCTCTGTTTGGTGTTGGTAAGAACATATGCTTAGCTTGTTTTATGCTCTGTTCAAGACATCTCGGGTCTGTTGAACCATGAAGTCTCTTCTTTCACTGTGGAAATATGAGCGACTAGGTGCCTGTGCTTCGTTGCCAATCGGTCGGATGCCTTGAGAAGGGTCAAATAGGGTGGACGAGTGATTTGGAATTTGGTTTTGTTAATGTCAATAGGAGGAGGAATGGAGGAGAAGCCAAGTCAAGGAGAGAACGGAGATTTGAGGCTAGGACACGGTGTCGATAACGGTAAGGTGTGTCATGTGGCGGCCAAACACATTGTGTTGGGATTGATCACGTTCAACACCGTGGGCATCGTCAATGAGGGCGGAAAGGAGGATAAGTGATGACATGGATATGTGTGTGCTGAGGGAGGGATCCTCGAACCATATTCATTAGGTTGGGCATATGATATATATATTCTCCCGTTGCAACACACGGGCGGAAAGGATCTCTGATTGTAGTGTTGCGTTAGCAGCATCCTGCAGTAATGAGACACTGACATGTGGGCCTCACATGTTAGTTAACGGTCAAACAGACAGATTGTTTAGGTGCGGGCCCGGCCTGTCATAAAGAGGTTTAATTTTTAAACAATGGTCATTTGGGGTTTTCTGAATAGCCGACCACCCATTTGGTAGTTATCTGAGAAAAATTAAAAATCGATAGTTTTTGAAACCTTAACTTGTAAAGTAGTAGTTTTATGCTATTTACTAGATAACAAAATTAACTTATTAGGTCACTGGCTCGGTACAAATTACAAGCTAGCGATAGAGAAGTATGCTCACATTTAAGCTACCAGTGGCTGCATGCTTTCGTTGGCAATCTTAATCCCCCAGCTTGCATCCTCACAATGCCGGATGTACGGCACAAGTGTCCCCACGTCCACATCCTTCCTGGCCGCACAGCCGTAGTTGGACGGCGAGTGGAAGCAAGGCTCGACGGACATGGCTCGCATGCACGGCGGGTCTGGTACCACCCCCGTTTCGGTCGACCAGATGGGCGTGGCGGGCATGATCCATGGCAGTATCCCGCCGAGCCCCTGCGCGACGTAGCCGAAGGTGGAAAACCCGGTGGTGACGAGAACGTCGCAGGTACTGAGCAGGTACATCTCGCTCAACGCCTTCCTGTCCTGCGAGGAGTCCCGCATCTTCTGCCACCCCTCGTGGCTCGGCTGGTGCACCCGGCTGCCGCCATACTCGGCCTTGATCCTCTGGTAGTACCACGAGCTCAGAGAGGTGACCAGCACAGACGCGTTGTTCGTCTGTATGGACGGGAGAAGCAGCTTCTCCCTACGGACGCACGAGAGAACCTGATCCAGGACCTTCTGCAACGGTTTATTCTGTGTGAAAACCCGTATCTGTATGCCGACGCGCTGCCCGGCGCCGGCGAGGTGGGCGTCGTAGTATCTGGTGACCGCGCGCCACACGTCGTTGGCCGGGTGGAATAGGTACCGACCGAGGTGGTGGAACGCGACGTCCTTCTCCGGGAACATCCGCTCCAGCTCGTCCCGGAAAGATGGGATGAGGAAGAGCCCGGGGACGAGGTAGCTGTCTGTCCTCATCAGCAGCCACGGCGCGCCGCGGATGAGCCGCTGCTGCTCGTCACAGTAGAAGAGCTTGTCGTAGAAACCGTAGCCGCCATCCAGGTGTAGGTAGACGTACGGTGGCCGGTCCGAGTCCGACCACGACGCGTTCCCATTGTCGCCCACGGATAGCACATTGGCCTTGAGCATGTTGCCGAGGCTCTCCTTGGAGTCCTTGCCGTATTTCTTGAGGTGTCCAAGCGGGAAGCCACCACCCAACCAGCCTGAGGACGGGAGCAGCCACGTGGTCCTCGGGAAAGGTTCGCAGAAGAGGGCGGCCATGTCGTGCTGGACGAGGAGGGTGCGCTCGGTGAGCACAGCGTAGAGGAAGGCTGACACTGTGGACAGCATCCGGTTCCCGAGGCCTCGATAGCTTATGGGGACCAGGTAGCGGCAGTTTTCACTGTCGGCTGTGACGATGCCATTTCCAGACTTGAGCTGCCGGATCGCCGCCCTGTACGGGGCCGTGCCGGGGCCGCATTGCTTTTGGAGCGCTTCGTGACTTCGGAGCTTGGCGAGCAAGTAGGGGGATGGTTTATGTGATGTGTGCTTCTTCTTCTTCTTCTTCTTCTTCTTGTCATGGTAGCTGGCGAACTCGTACCGGCTCCGGCATGAGCGCGAGCCAAATTCCGCGGTGAGCAGACCGTCCAGGAGCTGGTCGGTGGTGAGGTTGGACGGAGGTACATCTAGAGAAAATTATAAAGACATTTAATTAGCAAGCTCGTATTCCAAAATTTTAAAAATTGATAGGAAAATTTGTGATTGAGCACCATAATACGTACACACCCTTATCCAGACCATCGATTTTTGTGTTGAGATCCATGCTTAAATTTTGGTTTTTCTTCTCACACGACAAAACATACAAAGCTCAAGCTTGTTAACAATATATTGGAACTTCAATGCTTAGAAAATAACCCTAGATTTTTCTTGGTGCACCATAGATATCTAAAATGAGTATTTTACACATAAATTCGATTATTTATAGTTTTTGTGGCACACCAAAAAATCTAGAATTATTTTTCAAACGAAGGTGCAATATATTGTTGGCCTGTAAAGTTTTAGTTGCGTATATAGTTTTATTTGGGAGAAGAAAGAAATTTCATGCACGGGTCACAAAAACGGATGGCCATGCAATCTCGTGGTCAAGATACATTTTCTTTTCAAACATTGAAGTTGCGATAGATTGTTGATCTGCAAAGTTTTATTTGGGAGAACAAACAAAAAATGTTCACGCACGGATCGCAAAAACAGATGCCCATGGCTAACGTATGATTCGCCGATGTCGTGGTCAAGGAAAATTCAGCGCTCAATCAACCAACACTATCTTTTATAAAGAATTAATTTTGACACACTGAAGTATAATATATTGACCTGCAAAGATTTTTTTTTGCACCAGGCATACCCCTTTCCATTTGCATTAAACGGAAATACAAAGTTCCGGACATAACCAGGGAGAAGGGAAAGAGGATAACAAGTCCAACACACTGCCAGGAAACCCACCGTGCACGTTTGCTATCGAAACAAGCACTATGGGACAAAAACCTGACAGCACCACATAGTCTAAGCAAAATACAGGACTGTTCATGCATGGATCACAAAAACGGATGGATCACAAAAACGGATGCCGATAGCTAACGTACAATTCATCGATATCGTGGTCAAGGAAAATTCAGCACTCAATCGACCAACACTATCTTGTATAAAGAATTAATTTTCAAACACCGAAATTGTAATATATTGACCTGCAAAACTTTATTTGGGCGAACAACGAAAATGACTGTTCACGCATGGATCACAAAAATGGATGGCCATAGCTAACGTACAATTCAGCGATGTCGTGGTCAAGACAAGGCTGCATTCAAACAACCGACCATTATTATCTACAGAAACAATGTACATACTTCTAAGAATTTCACTTTCTCTCCATCGATCGAACACGGAAAATTAAGCCGTATAACAGGAAAAAAGGATTCACGTGAATGAGAAATATTCGTCCACCGCCATGGTAATTTGTGACTTAGCTGCATGCACAGGACAACAAATCAAGCAATTCGATATCCAACTATGTCTCGTCTTAAGTGCGTACCTTCTACTGAGAGCCAGCTGCTGGGTACCATCGGCAAGCCATAGCCATCCCGGGCGGCGGAGAGCACGACGACTGCGAGCAGGGTCGCCGCCACAACGCAGACGGCCGGCCAAGCCCTCCTCATGCTGCATCGAATCCGCTGCCACTTTTTCACTGTCTCAAGCCCCGCCTGCCAGGACGGCGCCGCCGGGCTGCTTCGCTCGACGTCCATGCTCGCCATGGAGCCTGAGGGGTTGGGGAAGCTATTGTTCAGACCTAAGCACGCACTGCCGCTGCAGCTATCGTTCTTAGACCTCTCATATATAGGTGGTAAACGTTTCGATCCGGTGTACCGGTCGAACTTTCCGCCGGACTCACGCGCCACGCTGGTTCACGCGACACGGAAACAAACCACCCCGCACGAGACACATGTATATGATGGGTCCCGCATGACTTTTCCTCTTTTTTTCTACCTCCAGCCCATCACGACTCTGCTCCTCCACACCTGCCCCACGCTGGTCGCATCCTCTAGAAACTCTCACCGACGGCGAGTGCTCGCGTGCGACGGCGCCCAACGCCGCCTCTCATTCATGGTCGGCGAGCCCCTCTCCCATCCTCCTTCCCAATTCATATCCCCGCTAGCTTCCCACGGCCATGGCCGTCTGCAACTTTCGGATCTCAGCCATGGCCTCCGCCCAACTACGGCTCCGAGTCGCCGTTGGCGAAGCTACGGGAACTATCAGGGCGCAGCTACCAGAGCTGCAAGCATGCAACTACAGGCACATGCTAGACGACGAGGATGGGGCGGCACTGGTCCTAGCAAATCTAACATCACAGTTTTTTGCTACATGCTTCAACCGGCATAACATTTTGCTACAACTGGCATAGCATTTTGCTACAACCACATCACGTTTTGCTACAACACATAGCCAGCGTCGCGTTTTTGCTACAACTAGTGTCGCTTTTTGCTATAACCGGCATCACGTTTTGCTACATCCATCACGACCAAGCTGCAACCCGTGACGGTGAACGAAGACTTTTTGCTGCAAGTGTGGTAGGTTTTTGCTACACCCGACAATGACTTTTGGTACATCCATTCTGTTTCTAGACGCAGCGGCTGCTACCTGCAATGACGAGCTTTTGTTAACCATAGTTGAAACTTTACCATGTTCCTTTATCCTAACAGGAAAATGAGGTTTCTTAAAATAAGCAGTAGGTACAACTGGATCAACATTATAAAGTATAGCTTCTTCTTTAACTGGTACCGGTTCTTTAATTTCTTCTTTGATAAGTGAGTGATATTTAAACCACTTCTCTTTAGGGAGTTCAACATGAGTAGCAAATGATTCATAAAAGGAGGCTACTATCTCATAATCAAGTCCATATTTAGTGCTAAAATTTTGAAAAGCATCGGTATCCATAAAAGATTTAACACCATCATACTTAAGTTTAATACCTGACTCTTTACCTTCGTCGAGTTTCCAATCTTCAAAGTTGCGTTTAATTCTTTCTAAAAGATCCCACCGGAATTCACTAGTCTTCTTCATAAAAGAACCAGCACAAGAAGTATCAAGCATGGTTTGATCATTACGAGAAAGCCTAGCATAGAAATTCTGGATAATAATTTCTCTTGAGAGCTCATGATTGGGGCATGAATATAACATTGACTTAAGCCTCCCCCAAGCTAGAGCGATACTTTCTCCTTCACGAGGCCAAAAATTATATGTATAATTTCGATCACGATGAACTAGATGCATAGGATATTTTTTTGGTGAAACTCCAATTTCAAACGATTTCAATTCCATGATCCAATATTATCGCGTAGCCTATACCATGTTAATGCTTTTCCCTTCAAAGATAAAGGGAAAACCTTTCGCATCACCTCATCTCCGGGTAAACCTGTAAGCTTAAACAATCCACAAATTTGTTCCACATATATCAAGTGCATATCGGGATGTTCGGTTCCATCTCCTGCATAAGGATTAGGTAGCAGTTGTTCTATCGTACCCGAAGGAATTTCATATTCAATATTTTCAGTAGGTGTTGTAGGTTGAGGGGTAACTAATTGTGGTTCCGGATGAGGTGAAGATACCCCGAACATACCCCTCAAAGGATTGTTTTCCATAGTAATAAGTGACAATAAATTTCAGAACACTATATAAATGTTTTCTTACCGAATTCCACTTACCAAAGACGCTTCACTCCCCGGCAACGACGCCAAAAAATAGCCTTGATGACCCACAAGTATAGGGGATCAATTGTAGCTCTTTTCGATAAGTAAGAGTGTCGAACCCAACGAGGAGCAGAAGGAAATGACAGGTAGTTTTCAGTAAGGTAGTGTCTGCAAGTGCTGAAATTGTAAGTAGCGAGTAGTTTGATAGCAAAATAGTTTGTAACGAGCAAGTAACGATAATAGTAACAAGTATGCAGAAAGGTAGCCCAATCCTTTTGAGGCAAAGGACAGGCCAAAACGGTCTCTTATAATAAGCAAAGCGTTCTTGAGGGTACACGAGAGTTTCATATAGTCACATTCGTCATGTTGGTTTGATTTGTGTTCGCTACTTTGATAATTTGATATGTGGGTGGACCGGTGCTTAGGTGATGTTCTTACTTGAACAAGCCTCCTACTTATGATTAACCCTCCCACAAGCATCCGCAACTACGAGAAAATTATTAAGAATAAATTGTAACCATAGCATTAAACTGTAGCATCCAATCGGTCCCTTATGGAATAGTGCATAAACTGGGGGTTTAAGTTTCTGTCACTCTCGCAACCCACCATCTATTTACTACTCCACAATGCATTCCCTTAGGCCCAAATATGGTGAAGTGTCATGTAGTCGACGTTCACATGACACCACTAAGGGAATCACAACATACATACTATCAAAATATCAAACACATATCAAATTCACATGATTACTTGCAACATGATTTCTCCCGTGACCTCAAGAATAATAATCATGCTCAAGATCAGAGGGGTATTAAATATCATATTGGATCTGAACATATAATCTTCCACCAAATAAACCATATATAGTAACCAACTACAAGATGTAATCAACACTACTAGTCACCCCCTAGCAACAATCTATAGTTCCGGTAACAAGATTGAATACAAGAGATGAACTAGGGTTTGAGATGAGATGGTGCTGGTGAAGATGTTGATGGAGATTGCCCTTCCCAAGATGGGAGAGTTGTTGGTGGTGGTGATGATGATGATGATGATTTCCCCCTCCGGGAGGGAAGTTCCCCTGGCGGAATCGCTCCGCCGGAGGGCAAAAGTACTCCTGCCCAAGTTCCGCCTCGAGGCGGTGGCGCTTCACCCCGAAAGTCCTCCCCCTATTTTTTCTAGGTCAAAACCACTTATATACCAAAAGATGGGCACCAGAGGTGGGCCGATGAGGCTACAACCCACCAGGCGCGCCAGGGGGGGCTAGCGTGCCCCAGTGGGTTGTGCCCACCTGGTGGCCCCCTCTGGTGTTTATTGACTCCAATATTTCTTAAATAATTCATAAAAAATCTCCGTAAAGTTTCATCCCATTTGGAGTTGTGCAGAATAGATGGCCTGATGTAGCTTTGCTAGGTCCAGATTTCCAGCTGCCGGAATTCTCCCTCTTGGTGTGTTCCTTGCAAATTATGAGAGAAAATGCATTAGAATTACTCCAAAAAGCATTATTATTGATAAAAACATTATAAATAACAGTAAGAAAACATGATGCAAAATGGACGTATCAGTTGCACTGTAGCCATGCCCTGTCCCGTCGTAGTTATGGGTGTGCAGACTTCGAGGGCACGAGGGGCCGCCTGCTGGCTGCCGGCCGCCTCGTAGCCGCCTTCTAGCAGCCGGCTACTTGGACCAGCCAGCTCAAGAAAGAGGTTGCTCGTCCGAGAGTTGTGAGGGGCGCAGCCGACCCCGATGTCTTGAAATACCAGGGGGCTGATGAAGCTACCCGTGGTCATTTACTCCGACAATTATCCTCATTGTTGCATAGAAGAATTACGCCCTGGAAGCACCGCTAGGTGCAAGACCCGCTGCAGGAGCAACTCCAGATGTTATGAACGTCTGGTAGAGCAAAGCTGATGACCACTCGATAGTTCAGTGTGCCATGCTTTACGGCTTGGAATCGGGACTTCAAAGATGTTTTGAATGTCATGGAGCATATGAGATGTTCTAGGAGTTGAAGTTAATATTTCAAGAAAATTCCCGAGTTGGGAGACATGAAGTCTCCAAAAAGTTCTACAACTGCAAAATGGAAGAGAATAGTTCTGTCAGTGAACACATACTCAGAATGTCTGGGTACCACAACCACTTGACTCAGCTGGGAGTTAATCTTCCTGATGATAGTGTCATTGACAGAGTTCTTCAATCACTGCCACCAAGCTATAAAGGCCTCGCGATGAACTATAATATGCAAGGGATGGAAAAGACAATTCCCGAGCTCTTCGCGATGCTAAAGGCTGCGGAGGTAGAAATCAAGAAGGAGCGTCAAGTTTTGATGGTTAACAAGACCACTAGTTTCAAGAAAAACGACAAAGGAAAGAAGGGGAACTTCAAGAAGAATAGCAAGCCAGTTGCTGCGCAAGGGAAGAAGCCCTAGTCTGGACCTAAGCCTGAGACTGAGTGCTTCTACTGCAAATGGCCTGGTCACTAGAAGCGGAACTGCCCCAAGTATTTGGCGGATAAGAAGGATGGCAAAGTGAAAGGTATATTTGATATACATGTTATTGATGTGTACCTTACTAATGCTCATAGTAGCGCCTGGGTATTTGATACTGGTTTTGTTGCTCATATTTGCAAATCGAAACAGGGGCTACGGATTAAACGAAGATTGGCTAAGGACGAGGTGACGATGCGTGTGGGAAATGGTTCCAAAGTCGATGTGATCGCTGTTGGCACGCTACCTCTACATCTATCGTCGAGATTAGTTTTAGACCTAAATAATTGTTATTTGGTGCCAGTGTTGAGCATGAACATTATCTCTGGATCTTGTTTAATGCGAGACGGTTATTCACTTAAATCAGAGAATAATGGTTGTTCTATTTATATGGGTAATATCTTTTATGGTCATGCACCCTTGATGAGTGGTCTATTTTTGTTGATTCTCGATTGTAGTGATACGCATATTCATAATATTGAAGCCAAAATATGCAAAGTTAATAATGATATTGCAACTTATTTTTGGCACTGCCGTTTAGGTCATATTGGTGTAAAGCGCATAAAGAAACTCTATGCTGATGGACTTTTGGAATCACTTGATTATGAATCACTTGATGCTTGCGAACCATGCCTCATGGGCAAGATGACCAAGACTCCGTTCTCCGGAACAATGGAGCGAGCAAATGACTTATCGGAAATAATACATACTGATGTATGTAGTCCGATGAGTGTTGAGGCTCACGGCAGGTATCGTTATTTTCGGACCTTAACAGATGATTTAAGCAGATATGGGTATATCTACTTAATGAAACATAAGTCTAAAACATTTGAAAAGTTTAAAGAATTTCAGAGTGAAGTGGAAAATCATCGTAACAAGAAAAGAAAATTTCTATGATCTGATCGTGGAGGTAAATATTTGAGTTATGAGTTTGGTCTTCATTTGAAACAATGTGGAATAGCTTCGCAACTCACGCCACCTGGAACACCACAGCGTAATGGTGTGTCCGAACGTCGTAACCATACTTTATTAGATATGGTGCGATCTATGATGTCTCTTACCGATTTACCACTATCATTTTGGGGTTATGCTTTAGAGACGGCTGCATTCACGTTAAATAGGGAACCATCTAAATCCGTTGAGACGACACCATATGAACTGTGGTTTGGCAAGAAACCTAAGCTATCATTTCTTAAAGTTTGGGGTTGCGATGCTTATGTGAAAAAGCTTCAACCTGATAAGTTCGAACCCAAATCGGAGAAATGTGTCTTCATAGGATACCCAAAGAAGACTGTTGGGTACACCTTCTATCACAGATCTGAAGGCAAGATATTCGTTGCTAAGAATGGATCCTTTCTAGAGAAGAAGTTTCTTTCGAAAGAATTGAGTGGGAGGAATGTAGAAATTTATGAGGTAACTGTACCTTCTCCTGAATTGGAAAGTAGTTCATCGTAGAAATAAGTTCCAGTGATTCCTACAGCAATCAGTGAGGAAGCTAATGATGGTGATCACGAAAATTTAGATCAAGTTACTACCGAACCTCGTAGGTCAGCCAAAGTATGATCCGCACCAGAGTGGTACGGTAATCTGGTTCTGGAAGTCGTGATACTTGACCATGAAAAACTTACGAACTATGAGGAAGCGATGATGAGCCCAGATTCTTCGAAATGGCTTGAGGCCATGAAATCTGAGATGGGATCCATGTATGAGAACAAAGTGTGGACTTAGGTTGACTTGTCCAATGATCAGTGATACGTCTCCAACGTATCTATAATTTTTGATTGTTCCATGCTATATATTATCAACCTTGGATGTTTTATATGCATTTATATGCTATTTTATATGATTTTTGGGACTAACCTATTAACCTAGAGCCCAGTGCCAGTTTCTGTTTTTTTCCTTGTTTTAGAGTATCGCAGAAAAGGAAAATCAAACGGAGTCCAATTGACCTAAAACTTCACGGAACTTATTTTTGGAAGGAAAGCAACCCGGGAGACTTGGAGTCCACGTCAAGGAAGCTTCGAGGAAGCCATGAGGTAGGGGGTGCGCCCACCCCCCTGGGCGCGCCCTCCACCCTCGTGGGCCCCTCATGGCTCCCCTGATGTATTTCTTCCACCTATATATATCCATATACCCTAAAACGATCGGGGAGCACAATAGATCGGGAGTTCCACCGCCAGAAGCCTCTGTAGCCACCGAAAGCCAATCTAGACCCGTTCCGGCACCCTGCCGGAGGGGGCAATCCCTCTCCGGTGGCCATCTTCATCATCCCGGTGCTCTCCATGATGAGGAAGGAGTAGTTCTCCCTCGGGGCTGAGGGTATGTACGAGTAACTATGTGTTTGATCTCTCTCTCTCTCTCTCGTGTTCTTGATTTGGCACGATCTTGATGTATAGCGAACTTTGCTATTATAGTTGGATCTTATGTTTCTTCTCCCCCTCTACTCTCTTGTAATGGATTGAGTTTCCCCTTTGAAGTTATCTTATTGGATTGAGTCTTTAAAGATTTGAGAACACTTGATGTATGTCCTGCCGTGCGTATCTGTGGTGACAATGGGATATCACATGATGCACTTGATGTATGTTTTGGTGATCAACTTGCGGGTTCCGCCCAGGAACCTATGCATAGGGGTTGGCACACGTTTTCGTCGTGATTCTTCGGTAGAAACTTTGGGGCACTCTTTGAGGTTCTATGTGTTGGTTGAATAGATGGATCTGAGATTGTGTGATGCATATCATATAATCATAATCACGGATACTTGAGGTGACATTGGAGTATCTAGGTGACATTAGGATTTTGGTTGATTTGTCTCTTAAGGTGTTATTCTAGTACGAACTCTAGGGCTGTGAAAGTATGAACCCTAGGCCTTGTTTCAACACATTGCAATACCGTTTACGCTCACTTTTACCATTAGTTACCTTACTGTTTTTATAATTTCAGATTACAAATACCTTTATCTACCATCCATATTGCACTTGTATCACCATCTCTTCGCCAAACTAGTACACCTATACAATTTACAACCTTAGGTGTGTGTGTTGGGGACACAAGAGACTCTTTGTTATTTGGTTGCAGGGTTGCTTGAGAGAGACCATCTTCATCCTATGCCTCCTACGGATTCATAAACCTTAGGTCATCCACTTGAGGGAAATTTTCAACTGTCCTACGAACCTCTGCACTTGGAGGCCCAACAACGTCTACAAGAAGAAGGTTGTGTAGTAGACATCAAGCTCTTTTCTAGCACCGCTGCCGGGGAGGTGAGTGCTTGAAGGTATATCTTTAGATCTTGCAATCAAGTCTTTTAGTTTCTTGTTTTATCACTAGTTTAGTTTATAAAAGAAAATCACAAAAAGTTGGAATTAAGTTTGCCTCATGCGCTTCATCTTTTTAATATCTTTCGTGAGTATGATGGAAAGGAAAATTGTGCCAAAGTGCTAGAAGAAGAATGCATTAAAATATTTGGCACTAAATATTTGAATGATGAGCATGATTGCAATGTTGTTAGTACGAATTCCTTGAATATCCATGATGCTAATGATATGCAAAGCCACAAGCTTGGGGAAGCTATGTTTGATGAAGATAATATTTTTTGTCCCCCAAGTTTTGATGAGCAAATTTATTATGATGAAAGCATGCCTCCCATTTATGATGATTATATTGATGAAAGTGGATTTGGAGTGGTCATGGCTTTATTTTGTGATGAATCCACTATTTCGGAAGAGGTTCCAATTGATTATGAGAAAAAAGTTGCTATCTATGATGATTATTGTGATGGCTTGTATGCTATAAATAATAATGATATCCATGAAACTTGTGATCGTGATTTTAGTTTTCAATTGGATTATGCCTCACTTGATAATTATTTTGTTGAGTTTGCTCCCACTATTATTCATGAGAAGAATCTTGCTTATGTGGAGAGTAGTAAATTTTATATGCTTGTAGATCATGAAAAGAATGCTTTAGGTGCTGGTTATATGGTTGAATTCATTCATTATGTTACTAAAAATTATTATGAGGGAGGAACTTATGCTTGTAGGAATTGCAATAATATCAAGTTTCCTCTCTATGTGCTTAAAGTTTTGAAGTTATGCTTGTTTTACCTTCCTATGCAAGTTGATTCTTGTTCCCACAAGTTGTTTGCTCACAAAATCCCTATGCATAGGAAGTGGGTTAGACTTAAATGTGCTAGTCATATTATTCATGATGCTCTCTTTATGTTACAATTCTTATCTTTTATATGAGCATCATTGAAATCATCATGCCTAGCTAGGGGCGTTAAACGTTAGCGCTTGTTTGGAGGCAACCCAATTTTATTTTTGTTCCTTGCTTTTTGTTCCTGTTTAGTAATAAATAATCTATATAGCCTATGGTTAGATGTGGTTTTATGTTTTAATTAGTGTTTGTGCCAAGTAGAACCTTTGGGAAGACTTGGGGAAAGTCTTGTTGATCTTGCTGTAAAAAACAGAAACTTTAGCGCTCACGAGAATTGCTGCCATTTTTTATTTGAGAGTGCTATTTAGTTAATTATTTTTGCAGATGATTAATATATAAATTCCTCACTTCCAGAAATTTATTTTAGAATTTTTTGGGTTCCATAAGTTTGCGTTAGTTACAGATTACTACAGACTGTTCTGTTTTTGACAGATTCTGTTTTTCATGTGTTGTTTACTTATTTTGATGGATCTATGGCTAGTAAAAGAGTTTATAAACCATAGAGAAGTTGGAATACAGTAGATATTACACCAATATAAATAAAGAATGAGTTCATTACAGTACCTTGAAGTGGTGTTTTGTTTTCTTTCGCTAACGGAGCTTACGAGTTTTCTGGTAAGTTTTGTGTTGTGAAGTTTTCAAGTTTTGGGTAAAGATTCGATGGACTATGGAATAAGGAGTGGCAAGAGCCTAAGATTGGGGATTACCAAGGCACCCCAAGGTAATATTCAAGGACAACCAAAAGCCTAAGCTTGGGGATGCCCCGGAAGGCATCCCCTCTTTCGTCTTCGTTCATCGGTAACTCTACTTGGAGCTATATTTTTATTCACCACATGATATGTGGTTTGCTTGGAGCGTCATTTTATTTTCTTTTTTTTGCTTGCTGTTTGAATAAAATACCAAGATCTGGAATTCTTAAATGTTAGAGAGTCTTCACATAGTTGCATAATTATTCAACTACTCATTGATCTTCACTTATATCTTTCGGAGTAGTTTGCCATTTGCTCTAGTGCTTCACTTATATCTTTTTAGAGCATGGTGGTGGTTTTATTTTGTAGAAATAGATGAACTCTCATGCTTCACTTAGATTATTTTGAGAGTCTTAAACAGTATGGTAATGTGCTTAATCCTAATATGCTAGGTATTCAAGACTAGTAAAAACTTTCTTATGAGTGTGTTGAATACTAAGAGAAGTTTGATGCTTGATGATTGTTTTGAGACATGGAGGTAGAGATATTAAAGTCGTGCTAGTTGAGTAGTTGTGAATTTGAGAAATGCTTGTGTTGAAGTTTGCAAGTCCTGTAGCATGCACGTATGGTAAACGTTATGTAACAAATTTGAAACATGAGGTGTTCTTTGATTGTCCTCCTTATGAGTGGCGGTCGGGGACGAGCGATGGTCTTTTCCTACCAATCTATCCCCCTAGGAGCATGCGCGTAATACTTGGTTTTTGATGACTTGTAGATTTTTGCAATAAGTATGTGAGTTCTTTATGACTAATGTTGAGTCCATGGATTATACGCACTCTTACCCTTCCATCATTGCTAGCCTCTTCGGTACTGTGCATTGCCCTTTCTCACATTGAGAGTTGGTGCAAACTTCGCCGGTGCATCCAAACCCCGTGATATCATAAGCTCTATCACACATAAACCTCCTTATATCTTCCTCAAAACAGCCACCATACCTACCTATTATGGCATTTCCATAGCCATTCCGAGATATATTGCCATGCAACTTTCCACCGTTCCGTTTATTATGACACGCATCATCATTGTCATATTGCTTTGCATGATCATGTAGTTGACATCGTATTTGTGGCCAAGCCACCGTTCATAATTTTTCATACATGTCACTCTTGATTCATCGCAATCCCGGTACACCGCCGGAGGCATTCATATAGAGTCATATCTTGTTCTAGTATCGAGTTGTAATATTTGAGTTGTAAATAAACAGAAGTGTGATGATCATCATTAAGAGAGCATTGTCCCCAAAAAAAGAGAAAGGCCAAATGAAAAAAGAAAGGCCAAATAAAAAAAGGGACAATGCTACTATCCTTTTTTACACACTTGTGCTTCAAAGTAGCACCATGATCATCATGATAGAGAGTCTCTTGTTTTGTCACTTTCATATACTAGTGGGAAATTTTCATTATAGAACTTAGCTTGTATATTCCAACAATGGGCCTCCTCAAGTGCCCTAGTCTTCGTGAGCAAGCAAGTTGGATGCACACCCACTTAGTTTCTTTTGTTGAGCTTTCATGCATTTATAGCTCTAGTGCATCCGTTGCATGGCAATCCCTATTCCTTGGATTGACATCAATTGATGGGCATCTCCCTAGCCCATTGATTAGCCGCGTCGATGTGAGACTTTCTCCTTTTTGTCTTCTCCACATAACCCCCTCATTATATTCTATTCCACCCATAGTGCTATATCCATGGCTCACGCTCATGTATTGCGTGAAAGTTGAAAAAAGTTTGAGATTACTAAAGTGTGAAACAATTGCTTGGCTTGTCATCGGGGTTGTGCATGATGAGAGCATTCTTGTGTGATGAAAATGGAGCATGACCAAACTATATGATTTTGTAGGGATGAACTTTCTTTGGCCATGTTATTTTGAGAAGACATGATTGCTTAGTTAGTATGCTTGAAGTATTATTATTTTTATGTCAATATTAAACTTTTGTCTTGAATCTTATGGATCTGAATATTCTTTCTACAATAAAGAGAACTACATGGATAAATATGTTAGATAGCATTCCACATCAAAAATTATGTTTTTATCATTTACCTACTCGAGGACGAGCAGGAATTAAGCTTGGGGATGCTGATATGTCTCCAACATATCTATAATTTTTGATTGTTCCATGCTATTATATTATCAACCTTGGATGTTTTATATGCATTTATATGCTATTTTATATGATTTTTGGGACTAACCTATTAACCTAGAGCCCAGTGCCAGTTTCTATTTTTTCCCTTGTTTTAGAGTATCGCAGAAAAGGAAAATCAAACGGAGTCCAATTGACCTGAAACTTCACGGAACTTATTTTTGGAAGGAAAGCAACCCGGGAGATTTGGAGTCCACATCAAGGAAGCCACAAGGTACGGGGGCGCGCCCACCCCTGGGCGCGCCCTCCACCCTCGTGGGCCCCTCGTGGCTCCCCTGATGTATTTCTTCCGCCTATATATATCCATATACCCTAAAACGATCGGGGAGCACAATAGATCGGGAGTTCCGCCGCCAGAAGCCTCCGTAGCCACCGAAAGCCAATCTAAACCCGTTCCGGCACCCTGCCGGAGAGGGCAATCCCTCTCCGGTGGCCATCTTCATCATCCCGGTGCTCTCCATGACGAGGAGGGAGTAGTTCTCCCTCGGGGCTGAGGGTATGTACCAGTAGCTATGTGTTTGATCTCTCTCTCTCTCTCGTGTTCTTGATTTGGCACGATCTTGATGTATCGCGAGCTTTGCTATTATAGTTGGATCTTATGTTTCTTCTCCCCCTCTACTCTCTTATAATGGATTGAGTTTCCCCTTTGAAGTTATCTTATCGGATTGGGTCTTTAAATATTTGAGAACACTTGATGTATGTCTTGCCGTGCGTATCTGTGGTGACAATGGGATATCACATGATTCACTTGATGTATGTTTTGGTGATCAACTTGCGGGTTCCGCCCACGAACCTATGCATAGGGTTTGGCACACGTTTTCGTCATGATTCTCCGGTAGAAACTTTGGGGCACTCTTTGAGGTTCTATGTGTTGGTTGAATAGATGAATCTAAGATTGTGTGATGCATATCGTATAATCATACCCACGGATACTTGAGGTGACATTGGAGTATCTAGGTGACATTAGGATTTTGGTTGATTTGTGTCTTAAGGTGTTATTCTAGTACAAACTCTAGGGTTGTTTGTGACACTTATAGGAATAGCCCAACGGATTGATTGGAAAGAATAACTTTGAGGTGGTTTCGTACCCTACCATAATCTCTTCGTTTCTTCTCTGCTATTAGTGACTTTGGAGTGACTCTTTGTTGCATGTTGAGGGATAGTTATATGATCCAATTATGTTATTATTGTTGAGAGGACTTGCACTAGTGAAAGTATGAACCCTAGGCCTTGTTTCAACACATTGCAATACCCTTTACGCTCACTTTTACCATTAGTTACCTTACTGTTTTTATAATTTCAGATTACAAATACCTTTATCTACCATCCATATTGCACTTGTATCACCATCTCTTCGTCGAACTAGTGCACCTATACAATTTACCATTGTATTGGGTGTGTTGGGGACACAAGAGACTCTTTGTTATTTGGTTGCAGGGTTGCTTGAGAGAGACCATCTTCATCCTACGCCTTCTACGGACTGATAAACCTTAGGTCATCCACTTGTGGGAAATTTGCTACTGTCCTACAAACCTATGCACTTGGAGGCCCAACAACGTCTACAAGAAGAAGGTTGTGTAGTAGACATCAATCGACAAGCAATAGAGAATAAATGGATCTTCAAGAAGAAGAATGACGCTGACGGTAATGTTACTGTCTAGAAAGCTCGACTTTTTGCGAAAGGTTTTCGACAAGTTCAAGGAGTTGACTACAATGAGACCTTCTCACCCATAGTGATGCTTAAGTCTGTCTGAATCATGTTAGCAATTGCCGCATTTTATGATTATGAAATTTAGCAAACGGATGTCAAAATTGCATTCCTTAATGGATATCTTAAAGAAGAGTTGTATATGATGCAACCAGAAGGTTTTGTCGATCCTAAAAGTGCTAACAAAGTGCAAGCTCCAGCGATCCATTTATGGACTGGTGCAAGCATCTCGGAGTTGGAATATACGCTTTGATAGTGTGATCAAAGCATATGGTTTTATATAGACTTTTGGAGAAGACTGTATTTACAAGAAAGTGAGTGGGAGCTCTGTAGAATTTCTAATACCATATATGGATGACATATTGTTGATTGGAAATAATACAAAATTTCTGGATAGCATAAAAGCATACTTGAATAAGAATTTTTCAATGAAAGACCTCGGTGAAGCTGCTTATATATTGGGCATCAAGACCTATAGAGATAGATCAAGACGCTTAATTGGACTTTCACAAAGCACATACCTTGATAAATTTTTGAAGAAGTTCAAAATGGATCTGTCAAAGAAAGGGTTCTTGCATGTGTTACAAGGTGTGAAGTTGAGTCAGACTCAATGCCCAACCACTATAGAAAAAAGAGAGAAAATGAAAGTCATTCCCTATGCCTCAGCCATAGGTTCTATCATGTATGCAATGTTGTTTACCAGACCTGATGTGTGCCTTGCTATAAGTTTAGCAGGGAGGTACCAAAGTAATCCAGGAGTGGATCACTAGACAGCGGTCGAGAACATCCCGAAATACCTGAAAAGGACTAAGGATATGTTTCTCGTTTATGTAGGCGACAAAGAGCTCGTCGTAAATGGTTACGTCGATGCAAGCTTTGAAACTGATCCGGATGACTCTAAGTCACAAACTTGATACATATTTATATTGAATGGTGGAGCTGTCAGTTGGTGCAATTCCAAGCAGAATGTCATGGCAGGATCTACGTGTGAAGCGGGGTATATAGTTTCTTCGGAAGTAGCAAATGAAGGAGTCTGGATGAAGGAGTTCATATCCTTTCTAGGTTTAATACCTAGTGCATCGGGTCCAATGAAAATCTTTTGTGATAATACTGGAGCAATTGCCTTGGCAAAGGAATCCAGATTTCACAAGAGAACCAAACACATCAAGAGACGCTTCAATGCCATCCGCGATCAAGTCAAGGAGGGAGACATAAAGATTTGCAAGATCCATACGGATCTGAATGTTGCAGACCCGTTGACTAAGCCTCTCTCACGAGCAAAACATGATCAACACCAAGACTCCATGGGTGTTAGAATCATTACTATGTAATCTAGATTATTGACTCTAGTGCAAGTGGGAGACTTAAGGAAATATGCCCTCGAGGCAATAATAAAGTGGCTATTTGTATTACCTTATATCATGATAAATGTTTATTATTCATGCTAGAATTGTATTAACCGGAAACTTAGTACATGTGTGAATACATTGACAAACAGAGTGTCCCTAGTATGCCTCTACTTGACTAGCTCGTTAATCAAAGATGGTTAAGTTTCCTGACCATAGACATGTGTTGTCATTTGATGAACGGGACCACATCATTAGAGAATGATGTGATGGACAAGACCCAACCGTTAGCTTAGCATAATGATCGTTTAGTTTTATTGCTATTGCTTTCTTCATGACTTATACATGTTCCTCTGACTATGAGATTATGCAACTCCTGAATACCGGAGTAACACCTTGTGTGCTATCAAACGTCACACGTAACTGGGTGATTATAAAGATGCTCTACAGGTGTCTCAGATTGTGTTTTTTGAGTTGGCATAGATCGATATTAGGATTTGTCACTCCGTGTATCGAAGAGGAATCTCTGGGCCCTACCGATAATGCACATCACTATAAGCCTTGCAAGCAATGTGACTAATGAGTTAGTTACGGGATGATGCATTACGAAATGAGTAAAGAGACTTGCCGGTAATGAGATTGAACTAGGTATGATGATACTGATGATCGAATCTCGGGAAAGTAACATACCGATGACAAAGGGAATGACGTATGTTGTTATGCGGTTTGACCGATAAAGATCTTCGTAGAATATGTAGGAGCCAATATGGGCATCCAGGTTCCACTATTGGTTATTGACCGGAGATGTGTCTCGGTCATGTCTACACAGTTCTCGAACATGTGGGGTCCGCACGCTTAATGTTCGATGGTGATTTGTATTATGAATTATGTGATTTGATGACCGAAGTTTGTTCGGAGTCCCGGATGAGATCACAGACATGACGAGGAGTCTCGAAATGGTCAGGAGGTAAATATTCATATATTGGAAGGTTATATTCGGACATCGGAATGGTTCCGATTGATTCAGATATTTTACCGGAGTAATGGGGGTTATCGGAAACCCCCAGGGGAAGTATTGGGCCTTTTGGGCCTTATTGGAGGAGAAGAAAGGCCACATGAGGAGGGGCGTGCCCCCCCCCTTGCCTAATCCGAATTGGACTAGGGGAGGGGGCGGTGTAGGTTCTATATCCGGTGTATCTCGTAGTAGGTGTCCTAAGCTAGGCGTCTTGGAGCGATGGTAACATGGACACATGGTTTTACCCAGGTTCGGGCTCTCTCGAAGAGATAATACCCTACATCCTGCTTTTGATTGTATTGATATGGGTGTAGTACAGAGTACATGTATCTACCATGAGATTGTTCTAATGAATATCAGTTGATCTATTGACTAGCCTAGCCTCGGTTTATATAACACACCGGAGGCCTAGGGTTTAGGAGAATCCTCGTCTTGGGAACCAAGTCTTGTGGAATATCCCTTGTTTATGCGGCATGGGTTGTCTGAACTGGCCCAATAGTGAACCGCCATGGGGGTCTTCGGCCCAATCCACCTAGTCAGGAGACGACGTGGTGAGTACCCCCTAATCCAGGACACCGTCAGTATCCCCCTCAACCGGTCTTCAAGTTGGGCACGCTCCTCGATTCTTCCAAACTGCTCTTCATCTTCGGTCGTCGGTCTTGAAAACTGGTTCAACAAATCTAACCTTTAAATTCTCGGCCTTTATCAGTGCCTTATTTTTTTTATGCCACACTTCGGGTTTGAAGTTGTTCCCATTCGACGGTGTCCTCTTGCATCCGAGCTCCAACGCCGGAATGCATTCGAGGTATCTTTTGCAGCCGAGCACCAATGCCGGACCACTTTCGCGCTCCAACGACGGAATGTAACGCCGGACTGTATCCGAGCTCCAACGCCGGACTATGTCCAAGCTCCAACGCCGGACTGTATCCGAGCTCCAACGCCGGACTGTATCTGAGGTGTCATAGATCACCTTGGTTCAAAAAAGTTGAAGGAGTTTAGCCATACTTAATGCCGGAAATACCCTCTATGGAGCCAGCCACTTGCATCTGAGCTATATCCCGAAATACTTTCGAGGTGGTTCAGCACCTCGGTCATGAGCCGATTGTTTGCGGATTTTATTTCTGATATGTGTAAATTTATTTCCTGTCAATATGTATAACCAGTAGCCCTCAAGGTGTGCGTCGGTCTAAAACCTGAGATGCACCTGAAGGAAAACATGAAACCGCTGATCCTAGTAGCCCCTGAGACTCAGGTCGATTCGCGAAATCGGCCTGAGGATCAACTCCTAGCTCGGCAGCATACGTCGGAGTAGAAACACAATGTAATATATTAGGGGTAATAGTGATCGGCGGACGGACCCCTGAGATAGGGTCGTGAGAAGTCACCGTGATATATTAGCTTGATGCCGGATAAGTCCCGGATGGTGCTTATTGTTGTCTGAAGCGCGCTTGTCCATAGTTCGGTCATGCCGGACATTGAGCACTTTGAATTTCCTGCATTGAACAGGCAATGCAGTAGCCCCCGAGACACTGGTCGGATGGCAACACCAGATCAGGGGATCGTTGTGCCCCTTTAATATTAGTAAATGATAAGCCCGAAGCCCAATAGCACCCGAGCCTTAATGTGGGCACGGGTGGCCGAATTAAGGATCGATATCCTAAATAAAATCACAAATTATGTGTAATGATTGTATGTATCCAAGTACTTTACATCATTAATGCTCGAATCCGCATTGTACAAAACTTTGCTGACCGACCATCAGCTTCCACCTCCTGGGCTAGTAGCCGATCAGTGTTTGTCCTACTTTATAAAGCCTTTATGAGAGCAAAGGTTTATGACAAACAAGGAAATCCGGCCATACGGTTTTATAAACAAAGGTATGCAGAGAGATATGCTATATTACTGTTTATCATAAGAAATGTCTTCCAAAGAAAATAGTCCCGCTATCGATTCCTTTCTTTGGGTTGTCATACTAAGCATGATCATGAAACCTCAGCTCCGATCAATGTGGGAGCAAAATATTGAGGATTTAGTTTAGGCAAAGTTCCCGAACTATGTGGTCTTAATGAACCAAAATTTTCATTTTTGTCGATGTCGACCAATTATATCCTTTAAGATCGCTAGCTTTCGGCTTCACCCAGTCTGAGGTACTAACTCGGATGACCCAGTAGTAACAATCACAGAGGTGCTCCCTTTACCGCCTAGCCAAACAATCGGGAATATAGGGGTAAGCACAGGAGCTAGGCAACCCAGCTTGGCCAAAATCTTAAGTCAAATTGATGCATATTTATGGCTTTATAATGATGATTACGGAAGTCGGCCCTCATATATTAAATAAGAACACCGATGATATGTTTACTTTGACTCCATGGCGACCGTTTATCAGTTGAAAGTGGCCCATCGTCGGCTTCCACCCCCTTGTAGATGCTATGTAGGGTGTTTCCGCAAAAACAAAACAACCCTTAGTCGATGTCTCGGTGCCCGAAGGCGGTTGTGATAGCAGAAACATGGCAATTAGATATGCGGGCTTTATAACTTTCACTTAGTCATATGAGCTTTAAGTTGGGAGGTGAGGGAGTCCTGGATTAGGGGGTGTTCGGGTAGTCGGACTATACCTTCAGCCGGACTCCTGGACTATGAAGATACAAGATTGAAGACTTCGTCCTATGTCCGGATGGGACTTTCCTTGGCGTGGAAGGCAAGCTTGGCGATGCGGATATTAAAGATCTCCTACCATTGTAACCGACTCCATGTAACCCTAACCCTATCCGGTGTCTATATAAACCGGAGGGTTGTAGTCCATAGGCAATCAACTCCATATACAACAATCATACCGTAGGCTAGCTTCTAGGGTTTAGCCTCCTTGATCTCGTGGTAGATCTACTCTTGTACTACCCATATCATCAATATTAATCAAGCAGGACGTAGGGTTTTACCTCCATCAAGAGGGCCCGAACCTGGGTAAAACATCGTGTTCCCTGCCTCCTGTTACGATCCGGCCTAGACGCACAGTTCGGGACCCCCTACCTGAGATCCGCCGGTTTTGACACCGACATTGGTGCTTTCATTGAGAGTTCCTCTGTGTCGTCGCCTTTAGGCCCGATGGCTCCTTTGATCATCAATAACGATGCGGTCCAGGGTGAGACTTTTCTCCTCGGACAGATCTTCGTCTTCGGCGGCTTCGCTCTGCGGGCCAATTCGCTCGGCCACCTGGAGCAGATCGAAAGTTACGCCCCTAGCCATCAAGTCGGCTTTGGAAGCTTAAACTACACGGCTGACATCCGCGGAGACTTGATCTTCGACGGGCTCGAGCGCGGCCAAGCGCGCCGCACTATCTCGAGGGGCATGATCTAGCTCTGCCCCCGGACAGTGTCCTGGAGGCCGCACACGCATCGGTTCCGACCCCTAACTCGGAGCCTATTGCGCCAATCGATGATGAGTGGTTGGACGTCACCTCGGGGGCTGTGATCCCAAAAGCGATCGAGCCGAACGCTAGCCCCGCACTCTGCGCGACCCATGACTCCGAGGATCCGGACTCCGAACCCCCCGCGCCCCTGCCAATCGAATCCGATTGGGCGCCAATAATGGAGTTCACCGCCGCAGACATCTTTCAGCATTCGCCCTTTGGCGACATCCTGAATTCTCTTAAGTCTCTCTCTTTATCAAGAGAGCCCTGGCCGGACTACGGTCAGCGAGGATGGGATACGGACGATGAGGAAATTCAAAGCCCACCCACCACCCACTTTGTAGCCACTGTCGACGATCTAACCGACATGCTTGACTTCGGCTCCGAAGACATCGACGGCATGGACGGCGATGTAGGAGACGAACAGGAACCAGCACCTGTAGGGCGCTGGAAGGCCACCTCGTCATATGACATATATATGGTGGATACTCCAAAAGATGGAGATGGCGATGGAACAGTGGGGGATGACGCCCCCAAGAAACAGCCAAAGCGCCAGCGTCAGCAGCGCCGCTCTAAATCCCGCCAAAGCAAAAACGGTGATTCCGGCACGGGAGATAATACTACCCCGGATAGCGCCGAAGAACACCCACCTCAGCAAGATTCGGCACAGGAAGATGGAGAAGCCAGCCCTCATGAGAGAGCGGCAGACCGAGAGGTCGAGGATGATAACTATACGCCTCCCTCCGAAGACGAGGCAAGCCTCGATGACGACAAATTCGTCATACCATCAGACCCCGCCGAACAAGAGCGTTTTAAACGCAGGCTTTGAGCCACGGCAAGCAGCCTCAAGAAAAAGCAGCAACAACTTAGAGCTGCCAAAGATTTGCTAGCTGACAGATGGACTGAAGTCCTTACGGCCGAAGAGTATGAACTCGAACGCCCCTCCAAGAGTTACCTGAAGCGCAGGCCGCTACCCTGATCAGAGGAGGAAGCACCTACATCACCAGCGCATAACATGGCAGACCGGCCAGCTCGCGGCCGCGACAGAGAGGCCTCTCAGCCCTCCACCCAAGCCATGCCCCGACGCCGCTCAACTAAGGCACGGGAAAATGCGCCCGACCTGCGAGACATACTGGAGGATAAGGCAAGACAAACAAGATCAATCTACGGATCGCGCAGGCGCCCTACGGCATGTGACAATGATCTTCACTCCGGATACAACAAATCCGGCCGGGCCGAACACAACAGACATAGCTCTTCCGAGCTGCGTCGTGATATAGCCCGGTACAGAGGCGCCGCACACCCGCTATGCTTCACGAATGAAGTAATGGATCATAAAATCCCAGAGGGTTTCAAACCCGTAAACATCGAATCATACAATGGCACAACAGATCCGGCGGTATGGATCGAGGATTATCTCCTTCACATCCACATGGCACGCGGCGATGATCTACACGCCATCAAATACCTCCCGCTCAAACTTAAAGGACCGGCCTGGCATTGGCTTAACAGCTTGCCAGCAGACTCAATCGGTTCTTGGGAGGACCTGGAAGCCGCATTCCTCGACAACTTCCAGGGCACTTACGTGCGACCGCGGATGCCGACGACTTAAGCCACATAATTCAGCAGCCAGAGGAATCGGCCAGACAATTCTGGACACGGTTCCTAACAAAGAAAAACCAGATAGTCGACTGTCCGGACGCAGAGGACCTAGCAGCCTTCAAGCATAACATCCGCGACGAGTGGCTTGCCCGGCACCTTGGACAGGAAAAGCCGAGCCATGGCAGCCCTCACGACACTCATGACCCGCTTTTGCGCGGGAGAAGACAGCTGGCTAGCCCGCAGTAACAACTTATCAAAGAACCCTGGTAATTCGGATACCAAGGACAAAAGTGACAGGACACGTCGGAATAAGCAAAAACGCCGCATTAACAGCGACAGCAATGAAGACACGGCAGTCAATGCCGGATTCAAAGGCTATAAATCCGGTCAGCGGAAAAAGCCATTCAAAAAGAATACTCAGGGCCCGTCCAGTTTGGACCGAATACTCGATCGCTTGTGCCGGATACATGGCACCCCCGAAAGGCCAGCCAATCACACTAACATGGATTGTTGGGTGTTCAAGCAGACAGGCAAGTTAAGGGCCGAAAACAGAGACAAGGGGCTGCACAGCGACGACGAGGAGCCCAAGCCGCCAAACAACAATGGACAGAAGGGATTTTCCCCACAAGTGCGGACGATGAACATGATATACGCAACCCACATTCCCAAGCGGGAGCGGAAGCGTGCGCTACGGGACGTATACGCGATGGAGCCAGTCGTCCCAAAGTTCAACCCATGGTCCTCCTGCCCGATCACTTTTGATCGAAGGGACCATCCCACTAGCATCCGTCATGGCGGCTTCGCCGCATTGGTTCTCGACCCAATCATCGACGGATTTCATCTCACAAGAGTCCTCATGGACGGCGGCAGTAGCCTGAACCTGCTTTATCAGGATACAGTGCGGAAAATGGGAATAGATCCCTCAAGGATTAAGCCCACAAGAATGACCTTTAAAGGCGTTATACCAGGTGTAGAAGCCAACTGTACAGGCTCAGTAACACTTGACGTGGTCTTCGGATCCCCGGACAATTTCCGAAGCGAAGAGTTAATCTTCGATATAGTCCTCTTTCGCAGTGGCTATCACGCCCTGCTCGGACGAACCGCATTCGCAAAATTCAATGCGGTGCCGCACTACGCATATCTCAAGCTCAAGATGCCAGGCCCCCGAGGAGTAATTACGGTCAACGGAAACACCGAACGCTCCCTCCGTACGGAAGAGGATACGGCGGCTCTCGCAGCGGAGGTACAAAGTAGCCATCTCAGGCAATTCTCCAGTTCGGCCATTAAAAGCCAGACACTGCCAAGCGCGCCCGGAGTAACCCACAGCAGGATCGCCTGGCACACTCTGAGCAAGCGTAGCAATGCGGCCCCAACCCCAGCTTTCGCGACATAGCGAAACCAGTACCTCGCGTACATAACTACGCCCTTGAAATACCATGGGAACAGGGGAAGGGGCACAATAACGGCACGCCCAAAATACGGCTTAAAATGTACCAGGGGCTGCCGGATTCTTTTTTTAATTTTTTCTTACTTTCAGGACTCCATACTTCGGACGACCTGTTCGGCAATTCGACTGCCGCACAAACGATGCAAGATCCAGGGAGGCAGACAAGCCATACCGCATTATGGAACTCCCAGGTGGTCTCTGTTACGAGTGGTATACCTGTTTTGAATACAATTCCGCGGCCTGCCCCTGATCAGGACATGTGAAATAGTCCAATATCTTTTTGCTTATCG
Organism: Triticum urartu; assembly: GCF_003073215.2. NCBI lineage: Eukaryota > Viridiplantae > Streptophyta > Magnoliopsida > Poales > Poaceae > Triticum > Triticum urartu. The sequence goes on from NC_053023.1 coordinate 738,693,258, forward strand.
CACTACTTGTATCGTTCGGCTTTGATAAATAGCCTCTCTATAAACAATGCATAGCTTTTTGTCTATTTTTTGCATTATCCTCTTTTCATATATATGTTTATTAAATGACATGATCGCACCCGTACACCATGGTACGGCAAACACGCCAGGGGCTTCAGTACCCCTCATTATGGTGTGAGAAGTCCGTACACTTCCACAAGTGCGGCACCCCGAACTTATAGCACTATATGCATCGGCTCCGAATCATGATTTGGGTCAATAGTTGGGTTTGCCCGGCTCCTATGTTTTGGTGCCTTACGTTCCGCTATATCGGCTAAGGTAGCACTAGGAGAGCCACTGCGATTGTGCCCCGGTTGAGCTGGGTTAAGCACCTCAATGGAGAAAGCTAAAACTGACTGTCATGATGAGGCGAGAGACCGGTCGCTGTTCGAGAGGTTTTCCGAGTCCCTAAAGACTTATGCCGCTTCGAGCGAGGAGCCGGATTTGTCCGGCCAAGGCGTGGATAGCGCCCCGAACTCGGTCTTCTGAACTAGGGGCTTCGCCGAAATTTAAAATTATAAAGTTCTATGGCTAAGTGAGAGTGTTCAAGCATTATAGTCCGATTGCCTGGTTCATTGTGCTGAGCGCCTCCCTCGAAGGACCCAACTATGGGAAAAAGAGCGCTCAGGTTTATCTCGAACACCCCAGCACTAGTGGCATGGGGGCAGAAGCCGACGACTGGCCATCTCTCAATTTTTTGATAAATGGCCGCACAGAAAATAATATTTTAAATTCAACAAGCATTGCTTAAGCGCCTATGAACAAGTTTTCAGCGCACAGGATAAAAACGAGCGAGTTTATTCAAAAATTACATCCTTGGTACATTCATCCGCCACAAGGCGGGCACCCGCAAGAACATCCTTGTAATAGTTCTCGGGCTTGCGATGCTCCTTCCCCGGCGGCAGCCCGTCCTTCACAAGCTTATCACCGTCCAGCTTACCCCAATGCACCTTTGCACGGGCAAGGGCCCGACGGGCACCTTCGATGCAGACGGAGCGCTTGATGACCTCGAGCCTTGGATAGGCCTCCACCAGCCGCCGCACCAGCCCGAAGTAGCTCCCAGGCAGGGCCTCTCCGGGCCACAGCCGAACTATGAAGCCCTTCATGGCCTGTTCGGCCGCCTTGTGGAGCTCGACCAGCTGTTTCAGCTGGTCGCTCAAGGGCACAGGGTGTCCGGCCTCAGCATACTGAGACCAGAACACCTTCTCCGTCGAGCTGCCCTCTTCAGCTCGGTAGAATGCGGCGGCGTCGGATACGCTGCGGGGAAGATCTGCGAATGCCCCTGGAGAACTCCGGATTCGGGTAAGTAACAAGTAGTTTACTTTTATATTTCTGCTTTGCATAAAGAATGCCTTACCCGCTGCTATCTTCTTCATCTCCTCCAACTCTTGGAGGGCCTTTTGGGCTTCGGCCTTGGCAGACTTGGCAGTCTCAAGGGCCGCCGCGAGCTCGGACGCTTGGGTCTTTGACTCAAGCTCCAAACTCTCATGTTTTTCCATGAGAGCCTGAAGCTCTTGCTGCACCTCGCTGACCTGAGCCCCAAGTTTCTCTCGCTCGGTGCGCTCCGCGGCCATTTTCTTTTCGGCCTCGGACAGCGCCTGCTTGAGGGTCGCCACCTCAGTCGTGGCCCCTATAATAAGCAGTGCAATCCTGTTATTTTTTTTGCAATCACGCCTCTCTATAGGCACTTTTTCTGTAAGGTATTTCTTACCTTCTTTCTCCTCGAGCTGCCGCTTGGCAAGGCCGAGCTCTTGCTCGGTCCGCCCGAGGTCCTGTTTCAGGACACCCACCTCCGCAGTCAGTGCGGCGGTGGATAGCAGCGAAGCCTGCATACGCATATTGACTCTTTATTGTTAGACTCTTGCGGAATTTAATAGATCCTCTATTCGGCTTTTCTTTCCGAACGCCAAACAGAGCATCAGGGGCTACTATCTATGCGGTAATATTTTTACATACTTTTACTCACCTCGAAGCCTGTTAGGAGGCTAGCGCAAGCTTTACTCAGTCCGCTCTTGGCGGACTGAACCTTCTGGATCACCGTACTCATAATAGTACGGTGATCCTCGTCGATGGAGGCGCCGTCAAGCACCTCCAGCAGATTGTCCGGCACCTCCGGTTGGATGGAGGCCGCCGGCTCAGAATGCTTGCTCCTCTTGGAAGGAGTTCGCCTACCGCGGTCCGGAACTGTTGAAGATTCCGGCACGGTGTCCGGCACAAAGCCGGACTTGGAGCCCTGGGGGGTCTTGTCCCCTTTACTCCTGGGGTCCGGGAGGTCGCCTTGCGGCTCCTCCAGGACCACCTCCTCCTGCCCCGGAGCTTGTTGCGATGCCACTTCGGCGTCGTCCGCAGTGCGGGGGAAGACAGCGGGCGGAACTGAGTTCACGTCCGATGAATCCAGGGACCCGCTCGACGACTCGTTGAGTTCGGCCCGGGGCGGGCTGCATAATTACATTCGACATTAGGGAAAGCTGTGCAACAAAGGAACATCATGAGTTATTCTGATATCCGAACTTACGATTTCGCCGGACGCTTGGCCCTGTTTGGCCACTCCTCTTTGCCCTCTTCGGCGTTGGGGGCGTAGTCTGGCGGAGGGGTCTTCCTTTTCCTAGACCCCTCGGCCTCCCCCGTTGGGGCGGCCTTCCTCTTCTCTCCTCCCTCCGCTGGGGGGAGAGTTTTCTTCTTCCTCCTCCTCGTTTTCGCGGGAGGAGGGCGTCTCGGACTCGTCAGATGACGAGTCCGACACCACCACATTACAGGCACTCTTTCGAGTCCCCATGGCCTTCTTCTTCTTGGCCTTCTTCTCCGGCACCACATAAGGCGCCGGAACCAGCAGCTTCACTAGGAGAGCAGGGGCTGGGTCTTCGGACAAGGGAGCCGGACAGTTAATCGATCCGGACTGCGCCTGCCAAGCCTGTCAAAGGTGAGGGAGTTTAGATCCCGCATAGAGTCAAACTATGAAAAAACTTAACATCCTGTAAAAGGTGAAAATAGCTTACCTCGCTAGCGTGACGCCGCGAGCTGTATCCGCGGTCCTCGGAAGCGGATATGGGAGCCTCGGCGCCTTTGGTTAGCACCTTCCAGACGTCTTCATACATCGTGTCGAAGAGCTTGTTAAGGGTTTGGTGCTGCGCCGGGTCGAACTCCCACAGATTAAAGTCCCATTGTTGACACAGGAGGATCCGGCGGACGAGCATAACCTGGACTACATTGACGAGCTTGATCGGCTTGCTCACCAGGGACTGGATGCATGTTTGCAGTCCGGTCACCTCTTTTTCGTCGCCCCACGACAGGCCCGTCTCTTTCCAGGACATAAGCCGTGTGGGGGGTCTGGATCGGAACTCGGGGGCTGCGATCCATTTCGGATCGCGCGGCTCGGTGATGTAAAACCACCACGATTGCCACCCCTTCAGGGTCTCCACGAAGGAGCCCTCGAGCCATAGGACGTTGGCCATCTTGCCCGCCATGGGGCCTCCACACTCCGCCTGGCTGCCGCGCACCACCTTGGGCTTGACGTTGAAGGTCTTGAGCCAGAGGCCGAAATGGGGACGGATGTGGAGGAAAGCCTCGCACACGACGATAAACGCCGAGATGTTGAGGACGAAGTTCGGGGCCAGATCGTGGAAATCCAGGCCGTAGTAAAACATGAGCCCCCGGACAAATGGGTGGAGTGAAATACGCAGTCCGCGGAGGAAGTGGGGAAGGAATACTACCCTCTCATGGGGCCTTGGGGTGGGGAGAAGCTGCCCCTCCTCGGGAAGCCGGTGCGCGATGTCTTTGGACAAGTATCCAGCCTTCCTTAGCTTTTTGACATGGCCCTCCGTGACGGAGGAGACCATCCACTTGCCTCCCGCTCCGGACATTGCTGGAGAAGGTTGAGGTGGGATGTGCGAGCTTGGGCGCTGGAGCTCGAGTGCGCAGGAGATGGATAGGCAAAAGTGGAAGAAGCGTAGGTAAAAGGGTGGATCCTTATCCCCTTATATGGGCGGATGCGGTTGTGCGTCCCCACCAGCCTAGTAAAACTCGCTTGCCTCCCAAGCGTCGTGATAAGTGGCGCGGTTGAGTTACCCACGTCCGTATTGATGAGAATCCTGTAAAAGGGGGTACACGATCTCTGCTTTGACAAGACGTGCCAAGGAAACCGCCTCGCAAAACACGCTGAGGTGGAAAAGTGAAAACGATTCGAGTGAAGGACTTGGCTGTAGTGTGATGACGCACTGCGGAATACGTCAGCAGATTTGATTTGTGTTAATATTATTCTCTCTATGGCAATATGTGGAAGCTTATTTTGCAGAGCCGGACACTACTCTTGGTGTTTACAATCTTCTATGAAGGACTTGGAGGAGGAACCCGCCTTGCAATGCCGAAGACAATTTGCGCACCGGACTCGTCGTCATTAAAGCCTGGTTCAGGGGCTACTGAGGGAGTCCTGGATTAGGGGGTGTTCGGGTAGCCGGACTATACCTTCAGCCGGACTCCTGGACTATGAAGATACAAGATTGAAGACTTCGTCCCGTGTCCGGATGGGACTTTCCTTGGCGTGGAAGGCAAGCTTGGCGATGCGGATATTCAAGATCTCCTACCATTGTAACCGACTTTATGTAACCCTAACCCTATCCGGTGTTTATATAAACCGGAGGGTTGTAGTCCGTAGGCAATCAACTCCAATACAACAATCATACCATAGGCTAGCTTCTAGGGTTTAGCCTCCTTGATCTCGTGGTAGATCTACTCTTGTACTACCCATATCATCAATATTAATCAAGCAGGAGTAGGGTATTACCTCCATCGAGAGGGCCCGAACCTGGGTAAAAACATCGTGTCCCTTGTCTCCTGTTACCATCCGGCCTTGACGCACAGTTCGGGACCCCCTACCCGAGATCCGCCGGTTTTGACACCGACAACCACACACTCGCGTCGAAAAAATGAGTGATAGAAAAAGATTTTGCAACGACTAAGAAGAAGAACACTTATTATAAAATAGCTCACATAAATTTAAGAGCTCCCAAGTGATTTGGGTAAAAGAATTTTATGTATAATGATTGTATGTACCGAAGTACTTATATCATATATGTGTTCACCCGAACTTTAAACGCATCTTAACCGACCGTCGTCTTCTCCCTCTTAGTTCAAGGGCCGAAAAATGTTATGTACTCCATTTGTCGACAATATCGACGGTGTTTCCGATAACCAGACAATCATGCCATAAGGCCGTAACAGACAAAGCATGCTCAGGGAATTTATACTATATTACTGATGAAATGGAAGAAGCATCTTCGAAGAAAATAGTACCCCCACCGATACCTTTCTTCGGTTGCTCATTGTTACTATGAGACTTGTGCAATAGATTTTTTGTACTCATGAGTTCCGTTGTGTGCCGATCATGATTGAAACAATAAGAGCGCTAGCTTTCGGCTTCACCCAGTCTGAGGTCCGAGCTCGGATGACCCGATCGTGACAATCGCAGAGGTGTTCCCTTTACTCCCTAGCCAAACAATCAGGAATGTAGGGGTAAACACAGGAGCAAGGCAACCCAGCTTGCGGAACACTTAAGTCAACATGGTGCATATTGTGGCGTAATACACGAACAAGGAACGAAGCCATACAAGTATAATCATATGCAAAAGGAAAGACTTCATAAAGGAAGCCCCAAAGTAAACGAGGTATTTTAATTTGTGTGTCACAAACAAAGTTTTGACAAGAAAGTTTATCACAAACAACTCTATGCCAAAAAAGATATAATGCTTGGTCGAACCGAACAAAATTTAAAACTGAAAGTTTTTGAGCATGAAAACGACTTAGCTGGTTAATGTGTTCGATGTTGATGATGAGGTCCGGACTTATGGCGGGACGAAGACATAGTCCTCGGCCTGGCCGAGGTCCCAGCCCCCAAGCCGGTTCCGAAGTGTCCGAGAAAAGAGCTCGGCTTGACCAAGTGGTGAAGCCCCCAGTCTAGCCGAGGTGATGGCGGATGACGCCGGAGTCTCCGGCTGAGTAGGTTGATGAAGCGAACGGCGCAGGGTTGCCAACACAGGCCAACACGCCAAGGCGGCGACACAATTATGTCGATGGATGTTGGACGACGACGTCGGCACACCAAGGTGACAGCGCGGCCCGATCTGAACCAATCGCCTGCACACATAAAATAGTGCAGGCCAGAAATAATAATAAAATTTGAAAATTTCACATAATTAATTCATGCAAAATGAATAATTAAAGGAACATGGCTGGACGCCAAGGTGACGTTGTAGGTCGTCGGGGTAACACTGAAGTGACCACGTAACGCAGTCGAATTGATTACCTGCACATATAAAACAGTGCAAGCAAAAAACAATAATAATTGAAAGAAAAATTTGCATAATTAATATATGCGAAGTGAATAATCATGTAAGTTTGGCCTGAGCGCCAAGGTCTGCTCGATGGCATGACAGCGTTGTGGTGCGGTGATGTTGACACAGGTCGACGGACGCAGATTGGAGTGCTTCCAAGCAACATCTGTTGCAGTCGGTCAGGCAGCGGCCGGTGACGATTAGCACAAAACAATTTACATCGTTGGTTTCCCCTGACAACTCATTGAACACCCACAAATCTGCAAATAAATTTGACAAACCGGCGGCGGCAGTGGTTCATGAAGAATCTAACGTATGTAGCACAAATTTAATTGAAAACATAACACCTGATTTGGCATCAGTTCAAGCCAGTGAGGATGATGTGGGCCTGCCGAGCGATGTGGCCTGACGAACTCGATTACAAGTTCGGCTTGACGATGACAGTGTCGCGAGGGCCGTATCTATAGAACAGAGCGGATTCTGGAGCAATGTGTGCCGAACCACCAACGAGAAGGCCGGCTTGAATCGGCGACTGCAGTACGGAAAACGCCATACAATTGTGTCACCGCTAGAAAATCTCCTGCAAAAAGCGATACAGCGGAGGCTCCGAAAAACAAAAATAGTTTAACTGAATACTCGCATAAAGAAAGAATAGCACCTAGGTGTTTGCAGGGAGCAGTAGTAATGCACACGTAGGGTGCTAGTACTAGTTTTGGAAATCAAGATTTCATGAGCAAACGTGATTGACGTTCTCCTGTGAATAGTGCTTGTACTATTGTGCCACGAGTGGTAGTACCTTGCATGCATACTTTTGAGTAGCACAATGCATCGGCTGGACTGATCGCTGTCATTACGATGCTCCGACGGCAAAGCGATGGCAGCCTCGGGACTTGTGGCCATGCACCACGATTGGAGAGGGGAAACAACACGCTGGATTATAAGAGGGTGTTTGGATACTCTCTAGTCATGTGATTAGTAGTAGTCAGACTAGAAGTTTTTAGTCAGGCTCTATTTGGAAGGTGACTACTACTAGTTAGTATTAAATGTCTCACTATTAAATGTCCTTTGTGCAACACCAATTAGAGGAGAGAGAGGGGGACTTTAGTCAGTAAAAGTCAGGGGTGTTTGGAGGTTTACTGACTAAAGGTGACTACTACTAGTCTTTAGTCAGTAAAAGTTGGGGGTGGGGTGACTAGGGACTAAACTAGTTTTAGTCACCCACTAGTCAGAGGTGTTTGAAGGTTTATTGACTAAAGGTAACTACTACTAATCTCTAGTCTCTAGTCTCTAGTGATCCAAACACCCTCTAAGACGCCCGAAAGTGCTGCGCACATATTGCCTTTGCACGACCAATTGCCGCCATCCAGATACGTGGTCGGCGCCGTCGTGATCAGCTCAGCTCCAATAAATCGTCAAATACCAATCCGGTCATCGCCATTAAATCGTCTGCTTGTCCCGATCTGGTATGTATCTGTGGATCAAATAGCACAAGACGGCAAGGATAATTTGCAAAAATTATAATATACGTGACAGATCTGACTGAAAAAATACCTGATCATTTTATCAATCCGCGACGATCACCCAGCAAGCTCTCAATAAAAGCATCAATATCGATTCTATATCCGGCGTATCTTGTAGTAGGGGTCCTAAGCTATGCGTCTTGGAGCGATGGTAACATGGACACATGGTTTTACCCAGATTCGGGCTCTCTCGAAGAGATAATACCCTACATCCTGCTTTTGATTGTATTGATATGGGTGTAGTACAGAGTATATGTATCTACCACGAGATTGTTCTAATGAATATCAGTTGATCTATTTACTAGCCTGGCCTCGGTTTATATAACACACCGAAGGCCTAAGGTTCAGGAGAGTCCTCGTCTTGGGCACCAAGTCTTGTGGAATATCCCTTGTTTATACGGCATGGGTTGTCCGAACTGGCCCAATAGTGAACCGCCATGGGGGCCTTCGGCCTGATCCACCTAGTCAGGAGACGACGTGGTGAGTACCCCCTAATCCAGGACACCGTCAGGCGGACCCCCTCTTTCCTTCTCCCTCTCTCTCCCTTCCCCTTGGTCGGCCACCTCCTCCTCCCCCCTCCCCCCTCCCCCCCTTATATACGGAGGCGGGGAGGGGGCACCCCAAAGGCAAAAAGACAATCTCTTAGCCGTGTGCGGTGCCCCCCTCCACAGTTCAACACCTCGGTCATATCGTCGTAGTGCTTAGGTGAAGCCCTGCACCGGTAACTTCATCATCACCGTCGCCACGCCATCGTGCTGACGGAACTCTCCCTCGTCCTTAACTGAATCAAGAGCTCAAGGGACGTCATCGTTCTAAACGTGTGCTGAACATGGAGGTGCCGTACGTTCGGTACTTGGATCGTGAAGACGTTCGACTACATCAACCGCGTTACTAAACGCTTCCGCTTTCGGTCAACAAGGGTACATGGACACACTCTCCACTCTCATTGCTATGCATCTCCTAGTTAGATCTTGCGTGATCGTAGGAAGTTTTTGAATTACTACGTTCCCCAACATCAACAGCCTTGACAATGGTCATCAAGGTCATTATTCCCGCAACTGACAAGGAGATCTCGTGAACTCTTGTCACCCTCTTGTATGATTAGCCTCAACAGCAAGCTCTGTACAGCTACAAGCCCCGAGTATATAACATATATGTGCGGACCCAGGTCAGATCCATTGGATGTCAGCACAGATATGATGGAATCAACGTCAGTTTAAGGATTTGGTATATGAGCACAAACCTGTCAGAATTTGGGAAAGGTGCAACAAACCATCCCAGAACAAGGTAAGCAGATCATATAAGATTCTCGGGGGAACAATAAATAAAGGAAAAGGGACACCCGAGTTGGAAACGGTTTCCATAAGATATATTCATACTTGTTCCTTGAGCAACCAAATCTCGAGGACGAGATTTCTTTAATGGGGGAAGGTTTGTAACATCCTGGTTTTTGGCCCTTTTCTTTTTCTTTTTGATTTATTTGTTCTTGCTCTGATTTTTCTTTTTTGGAGTGGATCTGTGGCCTTGCAACCTGGGAGATCATCATCATTTCTTCTCCCAAGTGGCTCATCATTCTCAAAATTCTCCCAATATCATGTCATTTCCATTTTAGCCCAATCCTAAAATTCATTTTCTTGGAATATTCCTTTTTCTATTAAAGGAATAACCCTGTGTGCCCTAGGTTGTGAAGCAACCTATATTTTTGTCACTCCCAAAATTCACAAATATTTCTCATAATTTCTTTGGGTCATATGTTGCTCAAATACGCCCAAACTTTCCTGTCCTAGCCCAAAAATAATTCCCCAAAAATAATTCTTCATTTCTGTCCAGTGCGGCTTTCTGTGAAGGAAGTGCCACCTATACTTTCTTGATTGCTTCCAAACTTTTTGGGCATGCTATTTCATCCAAATAATTGCCTCATGCAAAAATTAAAATTCATTTGCCTAGCCAACTTCCCTCAATTATTTTTCAAAGTTTCTGTCACACAGAAGGCATTGTAAAGGAAGTACTAGATAAGGTTATCCAAATGAGTTGAAATTTTGCATACCTCTTCATGTGGTCATATCATTACCCTCCACAAATTTTAAGCTCCATCCAATCATCTATGTGAGCATAGGACCAAATCTTTGCTTCTGTCAATATTTGCATGTTGTGAGGCAAGTATATTTTATATTGCTTAATTTTGGCTGAAAATTTCCCGGAGTATTCTCATGACCATAAAACCTCTCTCCGCCAATTTTGGGATCAATTCACCAAGCATATATTTCTCTAGAATTATTCCATGTTTCTGGACAGTGAGGATGATTGTGAAGCAAGTAACATACAATTGGTCTTGTGCTCACATAGATGATTACTCTATGTGCGTGCATCATCTTGATCTTGATTCTGGACCAAATATGTAGTTGTGAAGCAACTATGATGTATCTTGGTCCAATTCCCCTAAAACCTGCAGGATTATAGTTCTTTCTAATATAAACACACCAAACATCAACTTTGGTTCCAATCAATTATGTGTTGATCACCAGTGCACAGCCAAGTTTGGTAGAGCAAAATTCAGAGCTTAGTTCCAACCTAACCACAGCACCCAGATCAATCCATAACCTCATAAATGCTCCATCTTGGAGGGACTTCACCGTACACAAATTTGCAATCCTCTCGTGACCTCCCTGTGCAATGTATTGTGGTGAGCGCGCAGCTGGCATGCATGTGCACGCGCTCTGTGCGCAGTGGCCGTGTCTAGGGCGTCGTTTGTGCTTCGGCCCCTCTCCCTCTTGTTGGCTTCGCGCGCGCGACCTTGTCCAGCGTCTTCCCCTCATCGTCGCCCTCTCCCTAGACCCCTCTCCTCCTCTGGAAACCTCCTCGTCGGCGCTCGCCACCACACGCCCACAGGAGCATAGTGCCCCGACATGATTTTAATGCGCATGTCCTCTTCCTCTGCTCCCCCTTGGATCCTACTGATCCATGACCCCTGCATCAATGCCTCGTCGCGTTCCTCGCCCTCCCCGTGATCGCTGAGCTCGCTGGAGCGTTGGATGGACCCGAACGGCGGCAACCGGCTCGGCACCTCGCCTCGCGCCTATTTAAGGCCTCCCCGACCCCGTCTCTCTTCACCAGCAGCCTCCTCGTCCTCCCAGAGCCCCGCCCAGCTTCTTCCCCGAGCCCCAGAGTCCCTCATCGCTCTCCACTGCCGCCATGGCCGTCGGCCCCCTGCCTCCTAAATTCGTGAAATGCCAGCCTCTCCCCTCCCTTCTGACCTCACCAGAGTTTGCCCCTAGCCACCCCTATCTCCCCCGTACCATCAGCCCCTCACCTATGCCACTATGGCCGCGGGACCTCTGGTGCCCGACACCGCCGTCTGCTCTGTTGAAGTCGCCGCCTCTTCTGCCCCCCTCGGCGTCCGTGTCCAGCCGGGATGGAAGCGACGCTCCCTCCCAAGCTCGTTGGTGGCCGCTGTGTCCTGCATGGTGGCCGGAGTCGGCCGGGCTCACGCCGGCGCCAGCGACCCCACCTATGTGCTGCGTTCGAGCGTCGGAGGAAGAAGATGGAGGCGGAAAAAATCCTATACAACCGGGTCGTAAGGACCCAGTCGTGAGACCCACTTCAGCGTGCGCCAACTGGCCGTACGAATCTCAACGCAACAACTAGCTTCATCCCCATTTCCCTCTTTCCAAATCGCGATTCCTATCTCTCCAGCGCCACAAAAATCCAGCCGCGGTCACGCCATTCTCGTCACTGCCTTACGGCATGCAGCACCTGCACCACCTTCCCCTGGGATGCTCGCCACCGACGGTGCTGGGCGCGGTGGCGCCAATCAGCGGCCATGGCCAGCTCCCGTTCGGGCAGGGGCAGCATGGGCAAGGGCAGGTAGTCAGTAGGTAGTGTTCGGGCAGCAGCAGAACTAGCTGCTGAATGGCGAGGCCAGCCGCTCGAGGATAGCATCGGCGGGTGGTCAGGCAGGGAGCACGGCGGAGCAGGCGTGAGCGTGGTTTTGATTACTCTGGTCGCTCTAGTTGTGTGCTCTATTCATCTACATCCGTTTACTCTGTTGAAACTGACAAAAGACGGTCAGCAGCATGACAAAAGGAAGACAGAAGAACAACAATCTGCTGTTAAGCATGCCTCTGTTGATCAGGATTCGCATTCAGTGCTTTCTACAAATGATGAGAAGTTGTTTAGCACTACCGCGCCTGACACCGTCGGCAGCGAGGTTTCCAGATCAAAGCCACCGTGCCGTCAGAGAGAATGTCATGACCGGCGGCTGTATTTTTGGGGCGTCGGAGAGATAGGAAACGTGATTTGAAGATAGGGAAGTGGGGAAGGAGAGATCTGTTGCGTTGAGATTCGGACACCAGTTGGCGCATGCTAGAGTGGGTCTCGCGGCTGGGTCCATACGACCCGGTCGTATAGGATTTTTTTCCAGAGAGAAGAGATGCGCGGGACCCACCTATAAGCGGCACAAGGCACGGCCCCACCACTGCCAACGTGGATAAGTGGAAGCGCACTTCAGAAAGTACGTTTACCCATGGAGTAAGCGTATTCTACCTCTGCTTAGCCAAAAATACGTTTTCGCTATATGAACGCGTTTTCTCTGAAATGCGCTTTCTCTTTTTCCAGCCACCGGCCGAACCCCCTGTTTTGTGAACGATCACCCATTAGCAACAAAAAAGCACATATTTTTATTTGTTTTTCTGCTAACGAACGAACGGCCGTATCTTTTCAACCATGACTCCAAATGAGGTGATTCCAAAGCCCACTTCTTCATCTCGTCGAGCCTGTTCTGTTGGTATCATTTTCACCATGTGTTAACATTCTGAAAATGACCATTGTGCCCTTGCCCTAATCAGCCCCTTCCGAGAGAGAACGTTTTTCCGGTGATTCTTTCTGCAAGCTTCTCGCACTTCTTCCCGGTGAATCCATCCCTCCCAGGCAAGCCACACCCACCATTTGCATGGTTGCAATGTAGTGACATGGTTTACTTATTTAAACTTATTTAAAATATTGCATTAGCTATGTGTGATTTGTTCATGGCATTTTGGAGTTGTTTCGATCTTGCTATTGCCATGATGTTGCTTGGAGTTATGGACTAATATTTTGCAGCTTATGTGGATGACATGTTGCCATTGGATTATTAGTGGCTTATATTATGGTTATTTTCATGATGGTAGTTGATATTATGCTTTGTAGTATTACTTTGGATGTCATGTTGCCATTGGATTATTAGTGGCTAGTATTATTTCATCCTGATGATAGTTGATACTATGTTTTGGAGTACGATTTTGGAGATGATGCTTGCATGTGGATCTTAGCTGGATAGCTTGTCCTTGCTATTGGAGTATTAGTATTATCGTTCTTGGATTCATCATGATAGTAGTGTTATGCTATCATCGGAGTATTTTGGTATGACAATATTATGCTTTGGATTAGTTGTTGGATATTGCTATGACTTGGATTATAGGTTGATAGATGACATCAGGGTATCAGATATCACTGTTATATTTTGGGGACAAATTCCGTCATTTCGTTGGTCAGGTGCCACCTAACCGGGCTTTTCCAGTGCAACTACATTTGCCTTTTATGGGAAGGCCCTAATGCGGTCTATTGTCATGTCTCTCGCCGGTGCCTCTAACGAGGGAAGGTCATGGGCATGCGGTACCCTAGCCTGGTAAACAGACATAACCTTGTGTGCTCGTGGTTGGTATTGAGATCTCTTGTCCCCGTTTGGGACCATTTTTGGTTTTGCCACAACGGTGGTCGTTGGATGTCTTTGGGTAGACATCGGGGCCACCCATGACTTAGCCCAGAGGGGAGTTTGTCGGAGTGGCTGGGAGAGTGTCATGGCAGTAGATCGGTTTTGTCGGAACACCGTTGGTCCACCCGAATGGGAGTGCGAGGCCATGAGTTCCGTGGTGTGGGTAGAATGTGCTAACCTCTACAGAGTGTGTGTGTTTAATCTATCGATAGCTGTGTCCTCGGTCATGGGCACATTTCATACTAGGTCACACCATTCGATCAACACTCACATGACGGAATGACTTATAGGTGATTTATACAATGATATATTATGAGCAGTAACAGTTTGGAGGATGCCGATGATGATGTTGAGATGATCTTGAGGATGATCACTCAGTTGTTATGTGGTCACGAGGTGATCATGTGGGTGTTTTGATCACAAGGTGACCAGGTGGATCACGAGGTGATCGAGATGGTATATTACTTGGCCGGATAGCCAATAGTGAGATGGTTATTGAGATTGGAGATGTTGGTTTATCAGTATTGTAGTAGTTTCATATCATGCTTAGCAGTTGATTTCATATCATAGTAGTTGTTAATTAGTTAACCTGTTTAATGCTATGTTGTTGTCTTGCCTTGATGCTTTTGGTTGTTGTGAGCTTGCAAGTACATTCGATGTACTGACCTGGCGTGTCATGCCAGATTGTCGGTGATGCCGTGATTGATTGATTGCTTGTCGAGATTTCCGCGCGTGCGTGCTAGATCGTGTCCCAGCCAGAGTCCCTATGGAGTTCACCACATTCGTCGTTGTTCCGCTGCTACGAGTTGTCCCGCTGCTAGCATAGAGCAAGTGTAGCATCGCCGGCGTAGTGTCACCGTGCTGATGTGATTCTTTGTAACATCAGACCCTGGTATTATTATCCTTTGTAATAAGAGCTGTTTTGTTCTATGTCAAGCAGTGTCATATTCCAGACACTTCTCCTCGATCTCTGGGCTAGAATACGGGGCGTTCCGGTTTCTTTGAGCCGAGCTCAAAACCTCATTTTGGTCACTTTTACACACTTTAAGTTTGATGTTTTTATTTAGTCCAAAAATTTAAAATTTCATATATCATATACATTATCAACATCTTTGTTGAATTAGTGCACCCACATGATTCACAATTGTGTTAAGTGTGTTGGGACACAAGAGATTATATGTATCATGATCACATGCTAGATAGTCAAGTGTTAGCTACACCATGGATGTCATGCGATAGTCGAGATTGCTAAAGGATTATGTCGTCTAGGAAAAACTTTTGAAGGCGGGTGGGAGAGACAACGTCTGAAGTATTTGATAAGCTCTATGAGCCAAAAAAACAAACCAAAGTTAAGCCTAACTTAACACCCCATATCTCCTCGAAGATAACGGTGTCATGATGCTTTCAAAGATACTGATAGCACGTGAACATGAAGGTGGATGATGTTCAAGTGGCGACCCAGGTGTTGGTGGGGTAAATATCATTGACCAATCCCCAAAATTGATATGCAACATCGCGACCGAAGATGAGATGATCGATTTTCCATCAACATCGTAGAGGGGGCATTCACACTAGGCCATATATATGACATGCTTACGAAGGATCAAAGATGAAATCGGTTGATGATATTGTGATGCCATCGAAGCATCACATGTGGTAGATCTGCCATCCGCAACTGGTTCATAGAAGAGGCATTCTATGATATGTAGAATATATTGTCAATTGATTTGACAGTGTTAATACATGTCTAACAACATTGTCAATTAGTTTGGCACGAGGGAACAATCATGAATAGTTCACATACAATTTACTTGATCATTGGAGGTGTTGTGCATTGGTGGGATCAAATGCTTAATTTGTGTAGGGTTAATATGCCTCCCAACTAATGTTAATATGCATCTTATTGACACTAGCTATGATCAATCTAGCTTTGCGTATTGAGAAAATTTAAATAACGTAACCTTTTTAGTTATTTTATTATACCCAAGGGAGGATACAACATCACAACATGATTGGATTTACCCTTATCCACAATAACTGAAAAAATAGCCGGTGTATTTTATTATTCGAAGGTATAAGTTCTTTGCAATTGGACGGTTATAAGTTGAATTTGGTTTGTTTATCATTGGAGGCGTTAACATGACGACTACTCAACCTAGTAATGAATACCGAAAGATGATATTATGCTCCTAATATAAAATCAATGTACTATGATGTATACATGTTGATGTATCTACACATAAATTTATCAAAACAATTGGCAATGGTATAAGTATATATTTGAACATCAAAACTATTTGATGAACAAACAGTAGTGGCAGCAGCAGCAGTGAAGGTGCTTTTTTAAGCTCTCGAGCTCAGTTTAACTGTGTCGTAGTATAGTAGTGCACAAAACAAGTACCATGCCATAGTTTGCGATATCAAGCTAGGAAGTAGTGCACAAAGCAAGTACCATGCCATTGTTTGCGATATCTGTTGGGTTTCGTAGTAATTTCAAAAAAATTCCTACGCACACGCAAGATCATGGTGATGCATAGCAACGAGAGGGGAGAGTGTTGTCTACGTACCCACGCAGACCGACTGCGGAAGCGTTGACACAACGTAGAGGAAGTAGTCGTACGTCTTCACGATCCAACCGATCAAGCACCGAAACTACGGCACCTCCGAGTTCGAGCACACGTTCAGCTCGATGACGATCCCCGGACTCCGATCCAGCAAAGTTTCGGGGAAGAGTTCTGTCAGCACAACGGCGTGGTGACGATCTTGATGTACTACAGCAGCAGGGCTTCGCTTAAACTCCGCTACAGTATTATCGAGGACTATGGTGGCTGGGGGCGCCGCACACGGCTAAGGAATAGATCACGTGGATCAACTTGTGTGTTCTTTGGGGTGCCCTGCCTCTGTATATAAAGGACTAGAGGGGGGAGGCTGGCCGGCCAAGGGAGGGCGCGCCAGGAGAGTCCTGCTCCCTCTGGGAGTAGGATTCCCCCCCCCCCCAATCCTAGTTGGAATAGGATTCCTTGAGGGGGGAAAGAGAGAGAGGGGGCCGTCCACCTCTCCTAGTCCTAATAGGACTAGGGGAAGGGGGGAGGTGCACAGCCACCTTGGGCTGCCTCTTTCTCCTTCACTAAAGCCCATAAGGCCCATATAAGCTCCCGGGGGGTTCCGGTAACCTCCCGGTACTCCGATAAAATCCCAATTTCACCCGGAACACTTCCGATATCCAAACATAGGCTTCCAATATATCAATCTTTACGTCTCGACCATTTCGAGACTCCTCGTCATGTCCGTGATCACATCCGGGACTTCGAACAACCTTCGGTACATCAAAATGCATAAACTCATAATATAACTGCCATCGTAACCTTAAGCGTGCGGACCCTACGGGTTCGAGAACAATGTAGACATGACCGAGACACGTCTCCGGTCAATAACCAATAGCGGGACCTGGATGCCCATATTGGCTCCTACATATTCTACAAAGATCTTTATCGGTCAGACCGCATAACAACATACGTTGTTCCCTTTGTCATCGGTATGTTACTTGCCCGAGATTCGATCATCGGTATCCAATACCTAGTTCAATCTCGTTACTGGCAAGTCTCTTTACTCGTTCCATAATACATCATCTCACAACTAACATATTAGTTGTAATGCTTGCAAGGCTTATGTGATGTGCATTACCGAGAGGGCCCAGAGATACCTCTCCGACAATCGGAGTGACAAATCCTAATCTCGAAATACGCCAACCCAACATGTACCTTTGGAGACACCTGTAGTACTCCTTTATAATCACCCAGTTACGTTGTGACGTTTGGTAGTACCCAAAGTGTTCCTCCGGTAAACGGGAGTTGCATAATCTCATAGTTATAGGAACATGTATAAGTCATGAAGAAAGCAATAGCAACATACTAAACGATCGGGTGCTAAGCTAATGGAATGGGTCATGTCAATCAGATCATTCAACTAATGATGTGACCTCGTTAATCAAATAACAACACTTTGTTCATGGTCAGGAAACATAACCATCTTTGATTAACGAGCTAGTCAAGTAGAGGCATACTAGTGACACTAAGTTTGTCTATGTATTCACACATGTATTATGTTTCCGGTTAATACAATTCTAGCATGAATAATAAACATTTATCATGATATAAGGAAATAAATAATAACTTTATTATTGCCTCTAGGGCATATTTCCTTCAGTCTCCACTTGCACTAGAGTCAATAATCTAGATTACACTGTAATGATTCTAACACCCATGGAGCTTGGTGCTGATCATGTTTTGCTCGTGGAAGAGGCTTAGTCAACGGGTCTGCAACATTCAGATCCGTATGTATCTTGCAAATCTCTATGTCTCCCACCTGGACTAGATCCCGGATGGAGTTGAAGCGTCTCTTGATGTGCTTGGTCCTTTTGTGAAATCTGGATTCCTTTGCCAAGGCAATTGCACCAGTATTGTCACAAAAGATTTTCATTGGACCCGATGCACTAGGTATGACACCTAGATCGGATATGAACTCCTTCATCCAGACTCCTTCGTTCGCTGCTTCCGAAGCAGCTATGTACTCCGCTTCACATGTAGATCCCGCTACGACGCTTTGTTTAGAACTGCACCAACTGACAGCTCCACCGTTTAATGTAAACACGTATCCGGTTTGCGATTTAGAATCGTCCGGATCAGTGTCAAAGCTTGCATCAACGTAACCTTTTACGGTGAGCTCTTTGTCACCTCCATATACGAGAAACATATCCTTAGTCCTTTTCAGGTATTTCAGGATGTTCTTGACCGCTGTCCAGTGATCCACTCCTGGATTACTTTGGTACCTCCCTGCTAAACTTATAGCAAGGCACACATCAGGTCTGGTACACAGCATTGCATACATGATAGAGCCTATGGCTGAAGCATAGGGAACATCTTTCATTTTCTCTCTATCTTCTGCAGTGGTCGGGCATTGAGTCTTACTCAACTTCACACCTTGTAACACAGGCAAGAACCCTTTCTTTGCTTGATCCATTTTGAACTTCTTCAAAACTTTGTCAAGGTATGTGCTTTGTGAAAGTCCAATTAAGCGTCTTGATCTATCTCTATAGATCTTAATGCCTAATATGTAAGCAGCTTCACCGAGGTCTTTCATTGAAAAACTCTTATTCAAGTATCCCTTTATGCTATCCAGAAATTCTATATCATTTCCAATTAGTAATATGTCATCCACATATAATATCAGAAATGCTACAGAGCTCCCACTCACTTTCTTGTAAATACAGGCTTCTCCGAAAGTCTGTATAAAACCAAATGCTTTGATCACACTATCAAAGCGTTTATTCCAACTCCGAGAGGCTTGCACCAGTCCATAAATGGATCGCTGGAGCTTGCACACTTTGTTAGCTCCCTTTGGATCGACAAAACCTTCCGGTTGCATCATATACAACTCTTCTTCCAGAAATCCATTCAGGAATGCAGTTTTGACATCCATCTGCCAAATTTCATAATCATAAAATGCGGCAATCGCTAACATGATTCGGACAGACTTAAGCATCGCTACAGGTGAGAAAGTCTCATCGTAGTCAACCCTGAACTTGTCGAAAACCTTTCGCGACAAGTCGAGCTTTGTAGACAGTAACATTACCATCAGCGTCAGTCTTCTTCTTGAAGATCCATTTATTCTCAATTGCTTGCCGATCATCGGGCAAGTCAACCAAAGTCCATACTTTGTTCTCATACATGGATCCCATCTCAGATTTCATGGCTTCAAGCCACTTTGCGGAATCTGGGCTCACCATCGCTTCTTCATAGTTCGTAGGTTCATCATGATCTAGTAGCATGACTTCCAGAACAGGATTACCGTACCACTCTGGTGCGGATCTTACTCTGGTTGATCTACGAGGTTCAGTAGTATCTTGATCTGAAGTTTCATGATCATTATCATTAGCTTCCTCACTAACTGGTGTAGGTGTCACTGAAACAGTTTTCTGTGATGTACTACTTTCCAGTAAGGGAGCAGGTACAGTTACCTCGTCAAGTTCTACTTTCCTCCCACTCACTTCTTTCGAGAGAAACTCCTTCTCTAGAAAGGATCCATTCTTAGCAACGAATGTCTTGCCTTCGGATCTGTGATAGAAGGTGTACCCAACAGTCTCCTTTGGGTATCCTATGAAGACACATTTCTCCGATTTGGGTTCGAGCTTATCATATTGAAGCTTTTTCACATAAGCATTGCAGCCCCAAACTTTAAGAAACGACAACTTTGGTTTCTTGCCAAACCATAGTTCATAAGGCGTCGTCTCAACGGATTTTGATGGTGCCCTATTTAACGTGAATGCGGCCGTCTCTAAAGCATAACCCCAAAACGATAGCGGTAAATCTGTAAGAGACATCATAGATCGCACCATATCTAATAAAGTACGATTACGACGTTCGGACACACCATTACGCTGTGGTGTTCCGGGTGGCGTGAGTTGCGAAACTATTCCACAATTTTTTAAATGTACACCAAACTCGTAACTCAAATATTCTCCTCCACGATCAGATCGTAGAAACTTTATTTTCTTGTTATGATGATTTTCAACTTCACTCTGAAATTCCTTGAACTTTTCAAATGTTTCAGACTTATGTTTCATTAAGTAGATATACCCATATCTGCTTAAATCATCTGTGAAGGTGAGAAAATAACGATATCCGCCACGAGCCTCAATATTCATCGGACCACATACATCGGTATGTATGATTTCCAACAAATCTGTTGCTCTCTCCATAGTACCGGAGAACGGTGTTTTAGTCATCTTGCCCATGAGGCACGGTTCGCAAGTACCAAGTGATTCATAATCAAGTGGTTCCAAAAGTCCATCAGTATGGAGTTTCTTCATGCGCTTTACACCGATATGACCTAAACGACAGTGCCACAAATAAGTTGCACTTTCATTATCAACTCTGCATCTTTTGGCTTCAACATTATGAATATGTGTATTACTACTATCGAGATTCAATAAGAATAGACCACTCTTCAAGGGTGCATGACCATAAAAGATATTACTCATATAAATAGAACAACCATTATTCTCTGATTTAAATGAATAACCGTCTCGCATTAAACAAGATCCAGATATAATGTTCATGCTCAACGCTGGCACCAAATAACAATTATTTAGGTCTAATACTAATCCCGAAGGTAGATGTAGAGGTAGCGTGCCGACCGCGATCACATCGACTTTGGAACCGTTTCCCACGCGCATCGTCACCTCGTCCTTCGCCAGTGTTCGCTTAATCCGTAGTCCCTGTTTCGAGTTGCAAATATTAGCAACAGAACCAGTATCAAATACCTAGGTGCTACTGCGAGCTCTAGTAAGGTACACATCAATAACATGTATATCACATATACCTTTGTTCACCTTGCCATCCTTCTTATCCGCCAAATACTTGGGGCAGTTCCGCTTCCAGTGACCAGTCTGCTTGCAGTAGAAGCACTCAGTTTCAGGCTTAGGTCCAGACTTGGGTTTCTTCTCCTGAGCAGCAACTTGCTTGCTTTCTTCTTGAAGTTCCCCTTCTTCTTCCCTTTGCCCTTTTTCTTGAAACTAGTGGTCTTGTTAACCATCAACACTTGATGCTCCTTCTTGATTTCTACCTCCGCAGCTTTCAGCATTGCGAAGAGCTCGGGAATAGTCTTGTTCATCCCTTGCATATTATAGTTCATCACGAAGCTCTTGTAGCTTGGTGGCAGTGATTGGAGAATTCTGTCAATGACGCAATCATCTGGAAGATTAACTCCCAATTGAATCAAGTGATTATTATACCCAGACATTTTGAGTATATGCTCACTGACAGAACTGTTCTCCTCCATCTTGCAGCTATAGAACTTATTGGAGACTTCATATCTCTCAATCCGGGCATTTGCTTGAAATATTAACTTCAACTCCTGGAATATCTCATATGCTCCATGACGTTCAAAACGTCGTTGAAGTCCCGATTCTAAGCCGTAAAGCATGGCACACTGAACTATCGAGTAGTCATCAGCTTTGCTCTGCCAGACGTTCATAACATCTGGTGTTGCTCCAGCAGCAGGCCTGGCACCTAGCGGTGCTTCCAGGACGTAATTCTTCTGAGCAGCAATGAGGATAATCCTCAAGTTACGGACCCAGTCCGTGTAATTGCTACCATCATCTTTCAACTTTGCTTTCTCAAGGAACGCATTAAAATTCAACGGAACAACAGCACGAGCCATCTATCTACAATCAACATAAACAAGCAAGATACTATCAGGTACTAAGTTCATGATAAGTTTAAGTTCAATTAATCAAATTACTTAAGAACTCCCACTTAGATAGACATCCCTCTAATCCTCTAAGTGATCACGTGATCCAAATCAACTAAACCATAACCGATCATCACGTGAGATGGAGTAGTTTTCAATGGTGAACATCGTTATGTTGATCATATCTACTATATGATTCACGCTCGACCTTTCGGTCTCCGTGTTCCGAGGCCATATCTGCATATGCTAGGCTCGTCAAGTTTAACCTGAGTATTCTGCGTGTGCAAAACTGTCTTGCACCCGTTGTAGATGGACGTAGAGCTTATCACACCCGATCATCACGTGGTGTCTGGGCACGACGAACTTTGGCAACGGTGCATACTCAGGGAGAACACTTCTTGATAATTTAGTGAGAGATCATCTTATAATGCTACCGTCAATCAAAGCAAGATAAGATGCATAAAAGATAAACATCACATGCAATCAATATAAGTGATATGATATGGCCATCATCATCTTGTGCTTGTGATCTCCATCTCCGAAGCACCGTCATGATCACCATCGTCACCGGCGCGACACCTTGATCTCCATCGTAGCATCGTTGTCGTCTCGCCAATCTTATGCTTCCACGACTATCACTACCGTTTAGTAATAAAGTAAAGCATTACATCGCGATTGCATTGCATACAATAAAGCGACAACCATATGGCTCCTGCCAGTTGCCGATAACTCGGGTTACAAAACATGATCATCTCATACAATAAAATTCAGCATCATGCCTTGACCATATCACATCACAACATGCCCTGCAAAAACAAGTTAGACGTCCTCTACTTTGTTGTTGCAAGTTTTACGTGGCTGCTACGGGCTTAAGCAAGAACCAATCTCACCTACGCATCAAAACCACAACGATAGTTTGTCAAATAGACTCCGTTTTAACCTTCGCAAGGACCGGGCGTAGCCACACTTGGTTCAACTAAAGTTGGAGAGACAGTCGCCCGCAAGCCACCTATGTGCAAAGCACGTCGGGGGAACCAGTCTCGCGTAAGCGTACGCGTAATGTTGGTCCGGGTCGTCTCGTCCAACAATGCCGCTGAACCAAAGTATGACATGCTGGTAGGCAGTATGACTTATATCGCCCACAACTCACTTGTGTTCTACTCGTGCATATAACATCAACATAAATAACCTAGGCTCGGATGCCACTGTTGGGTTTCGTAGTAATTTCAAAAAAATTCCTACGCACACGCAAGAGATGCATAGCAACGAGAGGGGAGAGTGTTGTCTACGTACCCACGCAGACCGACTGCGGAAGCGTTGACACAACGTAGAGGAAGTAGTCGTACGTCTTCACGATCCAACCGATCAAGCACCGAAACTACGGCACCTCCGAGTTCGAGCACACGTTCAGCTCGATGACGATCCCCGGACTCCGATCCAGCAAAGTGTCGGGGAAGAGTTCCGTCAGCACGACGGCGTGGTGACGATCTTGATGTACTATAGCAGCAGGGCTTCGCTTAAACTCCGCTACAGTATTATCGAGGACTATGGTGGCTGGGGGCGCCGCACACGGCTAAGGAATAGATCACGTGGATCAACTTGTGTGTTCTTTGGGGTGCACTGCCTCTGTATATAAAGGACTAGAGGGGGGAGGCTGGCCGGCCAAGGGAGGGCGCGCCAGGAGAGTCCTACTCCCTCTGGGAGTAGGATTCCCCCCCCCCCCAATCCTAGTTGGAATAGGATTCCTTGAGGGGGGAAAGAGAGAGAGGGGGCCGTCCACCTCTCCTAGTCCTAATAGGACTAGGGGAAGGGGGGAGGTGCACAGCCACCTTGGGCTGCCCCTTTCTCCTTTCCACTAAAGCCCACTAAGGCCCATATAGCTCCCGGGGGGTTCCGGTAACCTCCCGGTACTCCGATAAAATCCCAATTTCACCCGGAACACTTCCGATATCCAAACATAGGCTTCCAATATATCAATCTTTACGTCTCGACCATTTCGAGACTCCTCGTCATGTCCGTGATCACATCCGGGACTTCGAACAACCTTCGGTACATCAAAATGCATAAACTCATAATATAACTGCCATCGTAACCTTAAGCGTGCGGACCCTACGGGTTCGAGAACAATGTAGACATGACCGAGACACGTCTCCGGTCAATAACCAATAGCGGGACCTGGATGCCCATATTGGCTCCTACATATTCTACGAAGATCTTTATCGGTCAGACCGCATAACAACATACGTTGTTCCCTTTGTCATCGGTATGTTACTTGCCCGAGATTCGATCATCGGTATCCAATACCTAGTTCAATCTCGTTACTGGCAAGTCTCTTTACTCGTTCCATAATACATCATCTCACAACTAACATATTAGTTGTAATGCTTGCAAGGCTTATGTGATGTGCATTACCGAGAGGGCCCAGAGATACCTCTCCGACAATCGGAGTGACAAATCCTAATCTCGAAATACGCCAACCCAACATGTACCTTTGGAGACACCTGTAGTACTCCTTTATAATCACCCAGTTACGTTGTGACGTTTGGTAGTACCCAAAGTGTTCCTCCGGTAAACGGGAGTTGCATAATCTCATAGTTATAGGAACATGTATAAGTCATGAAGAAAGCAATAGCAACATACTAAACGATCGGGTGCTAAGCTAATGGAATGGGTCATGTCAATCAGATCATTCAACTAATGATGTGACCTCGTTAATCAAATAACAACACTTTGTTCATGGTCAGGAAACATAACCATCTTTGATTAACGAGCTAGTCAAGTAGAGGCATACTAGTGACACTAAGTTTGTCTATGTATTCACACATGTATTATGTTTCCGGTTAATACAATTCTAGCATGAATAATAAACATTTATCATGATATAAGGAAATAAATAATAACTTTATTATTGCCTCTAGGGCATATTTCCTTCAATATCAAGCTAGGATTACCCACCCAGTCTCACTTCAGAACTTCTTCTCGAACTTCCACTCGCTTAACTGTGACATCTCTAGCATGAACCGGGCCTTGATTATTCTTCTCCCTAAGAGTATCGAGGCGTGATCCCCTGCGGATTTCCGACCCATCTCACTGCAGAACTGCCCTATTAAGGGTATTTCTAAACTTTTAACCAGCCGTCTAAAACCTCTAATCCCTCTCTTGGTCCACGCCCATCAAACAGGGTTTATCTTTGGGTGCAATATCTCCGAAAACTTCCTCTATGCTGCCGATATTCTTCACTGTTGTGCCAAACGCAAAGCTCCCACTCTTGTGATCAAACTCTATTTCCGAAAGGCCTTCGACTTTGTTTGTTGGACATCGCTTCTGCACACTTTAAAGATTATAGGCTTCCCCCATTGTTGGTGTGACTGGATCGAAGCACTCCTTGCCACTGGCTCCACTGCCATTATGCTTAACGGAGTTCCTGGTAAATGGATACAGTGCAAAAATGGTCTTCGTCAAGGTGACCCGATTTCCCCCTACCTCTTTATCATCATTGCAGACATCCTGCAGCAAATGATTATAAAAGCTAACAATGATGGCCTCTTATTTCACCCCCTTTGCTCGCATTTACCCTGCCCCATCTTGCAATACGCCGACGATACCCTCATCATAGTCAAAGCTACTCCCGATGCCGCTAAACTCTTAAAGGCTATCATAGAAGACTTTGCTGCGGCCACTGGACTCCAGATCAACTTCACAAAAACGACCTTCATCCCCCTAAATGTTGGCCCTGATGAGGCCGCAACCCTTGCTGCTGACCTAGCCACCAACATCGCCTCCTTTCCGCAAACCTACCTCGGCCTTCCTC
Organism: Triticum urartu; assembly: GCF_003073215.2. Taxonomy (NCBI): domain Eukaryota; kingdom Viridiplantae; phylum Streptophyta; class Magnoliopsida; order Poales; family Poaceae; genus Triticum; species Triticum urartu. The sequence goes on from NC_053023.1 coordinate 738,718,953, forward strand.
TCTCCCCGCATAAGCTACTCCCGTCGACTTTCCAACCAGTTATAGACCGCTGGGACACTTACCTCTCCGGTTGGTGCGCTTTGCTTCTTTCTCGCGGAGGCAAACTTGTCCTTCTTTCTCGCGGAGGCAAACTTGTCCTTCTTTCTGCCGCCCTACATAGTTTGCCCACATACTTTATGCTCTGTTTTCTCTCCCCACCGAGGTTATAGAGGCTATCGATAAACGTAGACGCAGCTTTTTCTGGTCTAATGATGAGACTTGCTCCGGAGCGAAATGCTTGATTGCTTGGGACAAGGTCTGTACTCCTCGAGCGGCAGGTGGTCTAGGTGTTAAGAACTTGCGTGCACAAAATTTTTGTCTACTGCTGAAATTTTCTTACAAATTCCTTCATGCCAACAACTTACCTTTGGAAGGATTGGGTCCTCCACCACTCACCTCTCCACATAGGGCTTGGCAAGAACAGCTCCTTCCTTGCCAAGACCATTTTTAAACACCTACAGAGTTTGAGAGAGATTTTCCATTGCACTGTTGGCGATGGACGCTCCACCTTCTTTTTGTTAGATCGTTGGCTACAGCCAGAACCTCTGGTTGTAGTCTTCCCAGCTCTTTCCTCCCACCATACCAACCAAAATGCACTAGTAGCCACTATTTTACATGATGGGATCGAACTTGCCCTTCGTAATCGTTTAACCTCTACTGCGATCGCAGAGCTTGCCTCTCTGAACTCTTTGTTGCGGAATGTTCTCCCCTCTCGGGTATTGGACTCTAGGCGGCTACTTAATGGAGATGCTTTCTCTACCCGGGGAGCTTATACCACACTATCTGCCCAGCTTGCTGATCCGATACTCTCGGCTATTTTGGGAATCACGAGTCCCAAAGAAAATAATGATATTTGGTTGGTTGCTATACCTTGATCGGTTGAACACTCGGCAGAACCTGCGTGAGAAAACCATCCTGGACTCGGATGTCTGCCCTCGGTGCAACAACTCGATGGAGGATCGCGACCATCTCATCTTCTCCTGCCCAGCTGCTCGCCGGATTTGGCAACTGCTTGGTCTCCGGCCGCTTGCCACGCCCATCGCTGATCTCTTCTCCACCACGCTCCCGTCGACGCTGCCTGCCACCGTTTGGCCCTTTATGTTGCTTCTCATTTTGTGGAAGATTTGGGATGCTAGGAACAAGAAGGTGTTCCAGAACCTTGAACTTGATGCAACCCAGACTCTAGTTGCTATTCTAGATGATTTAATTATTTGGTCTCGCCGTCTTAAGACTGAGACACTACGAGGACACGCCGGTGTGTGGTGTGATTTCCTCTCTTCCCGCAATTTCAAAAAATATTACCCACCCAGTAGTACAATAGGAATCGTTCACCCGGGCACAATAAAAATATGATGTATAATAAGGTGTTTGTTAGTCTTATCTCTAGTAGCTAAATATACCATACATGGATGCACTTAAATATGCTGTCAGAGATAACGTTGCTAAGATATACTTATAAGAAACAGAAAAGGTAATTCATTTTTCTTCTGATTTATTTCTCCTTCATGGTAGAACAAACTACCAACACCAAGACGAAGGAAAAAGAAAACACAACGATGCATGATTTGTAGATGAACCCAGTCAGGCTATCCCCAGCTGGCCATCCAAACCACAAAATAGGCCATATCAGCAACCTGCCGATAACCTAGGGAGACTTAGAAGTTTCACCGAGCATCACTCTCCTCATCCTAGGAAAGCCACAAACCCGGTCTCCAGGACGAATTTCTAACGTAACACAGTGAACACAGGTACACAGAACACTCCCAGTGACATGGTAGCATACAGTAGCACTCACAGTGACATGGCACCATTTCTGGTCTTGCAGCTTAGTGATGTGGGAAATCTAAAAAAGACATTACGATGTTACTGAAGATATTAAACGGATGTCCAAAAAGAACCTACCTCGATCGATTCTATGCTAGGAAGCATACGGATTGACCCCTCATCTTATTGACTAGATAGCACGGCACACTAACAGAAACACATCTACTTCACCACCGTGCGTGCCTCACACAGTTCACTCATGAACTCTACGTTACATCGAACAACTCTTACATGTCGGCGGCGATCCCCTCGTCATCGCCGGCGGCGGCGGCCTGGATGCGTGGGGGAGTGCCGCGGACGGCGCATCTGACCCGGATCTCGCCCTTGTCGCCGGTGAGCAGGTCCATGTTGACCATCTTGGCCATGGACCTGGCGAACTGCTCAAAGAAGGCGTCCTGGTTGAGCGAGAAGCGGGTGGCCATGCGCTTGGTGGTGGGGTGGTCGAAGAGGCCCTGGTCCGACTTGAACAGCCCCTGCCTCGCGATCAGGTCGAAGTAGTACTTGTTGTCGAAGATGTCCGGCGTGCGCACGTCGAGGTTCTGCTTCAGGGTGCCTTCGGGGGTGTCCTTGGCGCACTTGTTCCGCAGCCCCGTGGCGAACTTGGGGTCGATGGCCGGGTTCGTGTCGAAGCCATTCTTGAAGCGATCATCGAAAGCAGGGCAGTGGGCGACGCCGAAGGTGTGCGCGCCGGAGAGGGACACCAGGTCCGCCACGTCGAGGCCGCGGTCGCCGAAGGACTTGATGAGCTTGTCCACGGGGTGGAAGGGCGCCGGCAGCAGGCCGACCTGGACCGGCGACGCCGGGAAGAAGGAGTCGCGCCGGCCGAGGGCGACCTCGAAGCGGGGCCCGCCGGCCAGGACGAGCGACTCGCGGGTGGCGAGCACGGTGATGTCGGCGCACGAGACCGTGCGGCTGCAGGCGCTGTGCACGCGCATACGGATGCGGTCAATGAGGTCCAGCGCCACCCTGCGGAGCGTCTTGTTGGGGATCTCGTCCTGCTCCGTGCCGGGGCCCTCGATGAGCACCGACCCGTCGCAGCCCTGCAACATTATTATTAGGGTAAAATATGTCATGCATTTTGATACATACATACATACACATTTTCGACATGGATACGCACCTGCGGGAAGCAGTCGTGGAAGAGGATGCGGATGAGCGCCGGCGCCACGCCGGAGTCGTTCTTGAAGGCCTCCCCCACGTGGAACGCCACGATTTGCTCCAGCGGAGGGCACGTCACCGCGTGGAAGTCAGGGGACAGACCCCCGGCGGTCGCCGCCGAGAGGGACGACTGCACGGCGCAGACCAAGGCCAGGACGACCACGGCGGCCGCCGCTGCTCTAGACGCCATTGTTAGCTGCTAGCTCTGTTGCTCTAGCTGAGCTTGTTGCACCTTCGTATGAAGGTCGTGTGGCTTGCACAAGATACCCACTACCCCTCGTTATTTATAAGCTGAACGGCCAGTTACTTCCTAAGCTAGCTCGATGTGTGTGTGATCCACACGATCGACTAGTTGAAGAGAGAGGGAGACTCATTACCAAAGTGGAACGACAAGGTGCATGTGCCGGTCGCATGGACCAAGGTCGGAAAAATCGAATGGTGCCGCGCGATTGACGCAGCTAGGCAATGGCAATGGTTACCGGGGCCTCGGCACGTGCCACTTCCTTCAACTTTCCTGCATCCTGGTTTGTATATGCATTTGCAGCTGACAACCCACTAGACACATACTATTTTTATTTTTATTTTTGCGATCGACACATACTATATTTGTAAGGCAAAAGGTACATCGCTCGACCGATTCCATGCATGGAATACCGAGTAGGGACTTGTTAATCTGGCAGCGGCATGATTTACGGATCACGCCAGCTCCGGCATCGATCCAAGTTGGATCTGCTTAACGGATATGGAATCGTTTTGCACGACGCCTAGCTACAAGCTGAGTCATTAGAGGTGTGGTTAGTTGGGGATCCACAAAGGTGGCGTCTTATCTCTCGAACGATGCATGCAAAGCTACGTGCCACTTGCACTCTTGCACGACAAAAGCCGCTGCAAGTTCGCGGCCCGGCAACGTGCTGCTGCACACTGTACCATTACATTACTACTCGTATATTACAGTAGTACGGAGTAGTTTACTGATGGCTACACTGGATCGGGTCAGTCATGGCCGTGAACGCGTGCGTCCTTACCCAAAAGGTCATGCCTCTTCGATCGTCGCGCGCCCATCTGATAGAAAAGACTAAACAATATAATGTAAAATTACACAAGCAGTCATGATGTTTCTGGGGGATTTTTTGTCCCTGAAGCGAGTGGGACCTCGAACAATGGCAAATCGAGCTTGCAGCACACCAAATGCCCTCTCAATAGACAAGCTTCTTGTGCTTCGGCAAAAAAATTTGTGTTTCTTGGTTTTGGGGTCACTAATGGTCTTCACAAATGTTGACCATGAAGGATAAATACAATCGACAAGATAGTACCACATGGATAGTCATGGCGATTGACGGTATAGTTGCAAGCAAGAGCTTTGCCACTAACTAGCTGAGCAAATAGATGATCACTGCAAAACATTGATATCATTGAGAGACCCCGACAAACCAAAGAAACAATGCCAAATCCATAAATCATGTGAGGTCATGGCTTCAAGCACAATGGTGTGTTTACATTTGTGGCCGATATATTACCCTGCCCAAGCCACCGAGTAGTTTTTCCACAACCATTGCATGCAATCAATAATACCTAGCATGCCTGGCAATCCACTTTATTCATTCATTGCCACGAGCTTGTTTGTGTTTTCCTCATTTGGAGCTCAAAGGTACTCTGGGCCAAAAACCCTGATCATTGTCTTCGCAAAGACACTGATGCATTTGATGGTGGTATCTTCTCGAACGTGAAGATATTCATCCACGTAGTCAGCGGGAACACCATATGCAATCACTCTTATCACCGCCGATATTTTTTGATATGCACTAAAGCCAAGCAAACAGGCGGCATTCCTGGGGTGAGTGAAAAAATGGATATTCTGCTCGCAAGCTTCAACGATGCGCACGAAAAGAGACCTGCGCATTCTGTATCGCATACGAAATAGATGAGCCTTGAACACTTGTGCATTGAAGTGATTGAAAATGTGTGCATTGAAGATGTGAGGGTCGACCTTGAACACTTGTCTTCATGCTCATGGAAACAATGCAAATCTTTTCATGGAAGTTGCATATAAAAAATAATTATCCCCTTATATATATACCACCGTACCATAAAAATAAAAGAGCCAAGAGGTTTGCCTTTAGGATGTTGCAATTACATGTTTGTTAAGTGTTGTGCAGAAACATAAATTTTTACTCAAGTATTTGAATTTCTTATCTATAATGGAACATGATCAATTCCTGATAATTTTACAGAGTATTGAATTACAAATTCTCTGCTGTGTCCTAATTTTGTAGAATAGTTTGAGTCACAAAAGTATGCATCATAATTAAATTACTATAGACTCATCTGGTTTTGGCAGGTTGTTGTTATAGTTTTGTTATCAGCTTGTTCTAGAGTTTTCATGGCTTATATTAGGAATATAAATTGTGAAAACAATATTCTACAGTAGCTAATGTTTGAAAATAATTATCCAACTTATCTTGATAGTACATGATTGGGTGATTTATTTTCATCTGTACTAACCTCTCTCACGATTTCTGTTGAGTTTTGTGCGGAAGAAGCTTTTAAGGTCAGGTGTATACATCGAGAGGGATTCAAGGGACAAAAAAATACCTAAGAAATTAAATCCAATCACATCAGTCTGTGCATACGGCTTGGCATAGGATCTTGGCGACAGTCGTGTCTCCCCCGACCTCGAGATTCTAACCATCTATATCTACGCCGCTGCCCTCGGCTTTGGGCACACAACTCGCATTCAACATGTCGCTCTCCTTGCGCTCCATGTTTTAGGCTTTCTTGGTCTTTTTCCTTGGTTTCCTCTATTTTCTCTAGTTTCCGTTGTTTCCCCGCCGGTTTTCTTCATTTTTTTATTGGTTTTCACTAGGCTTTTTCTTTTTTTTCCTCTTCTTCGTTCGCTTTGTTTCTCTCATAAACTTCATTGGTTTTATTTGTTTCCCTTTGTTTCTTTCTCAGTTTTCATAACTCTTCATTCTTTTATCGTGGTTTTCTTCGGATTTTTTCTTTGGTTTCCTTTGTTGCTTTTTTAATTTTTGTTGGTTTTCTTTGTTTTTCTTTGTTTCCTTGCATTTTTTTCTTCATTTTTCTATGATTTCTTTGCTTTCTTTATTTCTTTCCCAGTTTTCGCTGGTTTTTTCTTTCCTTTCTTTATTTCTTTGTCTTTCTTTGGGTGTTTTTTCGTTTCCTTTGTATTTCTTTTTTTTCTTTTTGGTTTTCACTGTTTACATTCTTTAGCACTGTTTTAATGGCAGTAATATTCCTTCAAATACAATGTAAATTCTATGAAAACATCAAGAACAATTTATTACATGTTTACCATTTTTAAAATACAGAACTAGTTTTTTAATACAATGTATGTTGGGTATATATACCACTGGGTGGTAGGATGGATTTTGTATGTCTACTTTTATACAATGTATGTTGTGCCTTTTTTGTATACATCGGGAACATTTATTTTACGTATTTAACATTTTGTAAATACATGATCAACATTTTTACATGCACATTGTATACTTTTGGTATACATATTCGATACATGAGAAACATTTTTTGTATACACATTTTTGAAATTCTTGATTAATATTTTTCAAATACTTGATTACATTTTTATACACATTTTAGATATGTTCTTATACATGAGAAACAAATTTCTATACACATTTAACATTTTTAAATAATTTTGAATACTTATTTATGATTTTCAAAATTTTTGATTAATATTTTAAAATACAAATTCGAATTTCTAATCATGTTATTTACGGTTTTTATACATTTTTCGTGTACATGAGAAATATTTTTTATACACACTTAACATTTTTCAAATGCTTGATTAGAACATTTCCAAATGATTTATGCATAGTGTTTTTGTAATATATATATATATATATATATATATAATTTTTGGAAGTATAAAAAAAGTTAAAAACGAAGAAAGAAATCAAACAAGGAATATAGAAAACCTAAATAAAGATAGAAAATAATGAAGCTGTGGCCTGCGGCCTGCGGCCTCCTGCGCACTGGGCCGACCCAGCCTTGCGCTCGCCCAGGCGAGGCTGCCCTACTTGTCGCATTAAGCAAGACATAGGGGCGTCCAAAAACTGGAGGTTCTCAATATTGTTCATTCTGTCGAATAGTTATTCTCCGATTCTGTCGAATACTGGAGGTTCTAGTTTGGTTGTTACTGTTTTTTTTTCTGCATTTTCATTTTACTGGCTTTCCTTTTCTTTCATTTTTTTCCTTTTAGAAAAGCTTCCTTTAAAGAATGTTTGGGAATATTCAAAAGTAATACCAAGTTTTAAAAGTGTTCATGTTGTCAAATATTATTGGGAGTTTCCAAAACTATTTCCGTTTTCAAAATTTGTTAACAAAGATAAAAAAACTTTCAATAATTCTAAATATGTTCGTTTTGTCCCCAAAATTGTGTCTAATTTCAAAAATGCTCTTGTTTTCAATAATTTTCGCTAATTCAAAATTATTTGGCAATTTCAAAAATCTTTCATGCTTTCATAATTTGTTCATAAAATGCAAAACAATTGTTGCATTAAAAAACTCCTCTTACAAAAATGTCCGTGTTTTAAAAAATGTTCAAATTTTGTAGAAAATGCACAAGCAATAACCGGTTAACCACAGTGTCAGTTCTCTGCGATAAACCTGTTTGTTACAGTGATCCGGATCACTACAGTGCTCGATCACTGCCTGACTACAATGGGTTGGCTTAGTAGGGCGCACCTGTGCGAATCTTTGTCTTCTTGATGCAATGTGCGTGATATAAGTTTTTTTTACATCAAAATGCGTGACATAAGTGCTCCTGTTGTGGAGAGTCTATGTCTCACTTATTGCTAGGCAGACGTCCATCTAGTATGTACGATTTTTCTATTTTTTTTCATTTTTGTTTTCTCTTTGTGTTTGTATATATTTCAGAACTCTTCTAAATTTTGTTCTTACATTTATTTATATTCTTAAAATCAATACCTTTTAATTTAAATTATAAAACAGTTAATTGTGCATTTGAAATTTTTTTTTCATGCGGTGTAAAATATTTGTTCAGGGAATTTTAAAAAATGTATGTACCATTAAAAAATGACACATTTAAAAATTGGGAAAGGTCGGTATGTGCCACTGCCGAAGTTGCATATTCGAATTCTGCCACTCAAACTTGCATATTTCGGTCCATGACTAACGCTCGCGGAAATAATTAGGTTCATGCCACTTCACGCTGTCTGCGCCAATTGTTGTTCTTTTGTTATCAACTTTTGTTGTTTCCTTGCATATTATATTGGACACACCACTTTGCCACGTCAATCATAGCGAGGAAGAGATGCATTTGACTTTCGTTGTCAGTATGCCTTCCTTTTTTAGGTGCTTTGACTTATTTTCTCTTCTATGGGTCCCACCACATGTCATGTTAATAGTATCTCCCAAACATCTCTGTAAACCCACGGACTCCACCGTCTATATAAAGGGAGGACAAGGGACCTCCATGAGCATCTATTCTCAGATAGTAACTCTCGGTAGCAATATCATACACCATTGTAACCCCTCGCACGAGGTATCCCGCCACCATGAATAATCAAAACAAACATGATGTAGGGTATTACTTTCCGGAGGCCCGAAACTACGTAAAACCCTTGTGCAACTTTAGATCTAAGACTTCTAGCTGCGCTTGGACCCCTACCGATGGATCTGACGGTATTTCGCACCGTCAGGGTCCTCGGCCCGTCCCATTGGTCGTGTGACGATGTGATGAGTGACCCCCAATCCGGGACACCGTCACATGGCCTTGCAGATTAACTTCCTTTCTTCGATCGATACTTGGTTGGATGAAGCGATATTGACAACAATCAAAAGACATGGCGCAGTGGGGTACTCATCTTCCTTACGTGGAATGCCTGGAAAGAGAGAAACCAACACGTCTTCAAGGGTACGAGAATGACTCATGCTAAGGTGGCACACCTCGCCTATATAATATCTTGCAAAGGGCCATGGTGTTTCGAGCAAGAGTACCCCATAATCAGGAGTGATTGGTATGCGGTTTAGATATGTTGTGTGTGTGTGTGTGCATGGGATGTGTATGTATGGGGGGAGGGGGGGGGGGGGCTGCCATGTCCGTTTCTTGCAAACATGTTGCCATAAACACCCTGCTTTTATTAACTTGGGAAAATGATTACATCATTAATCAAAAGGGCGAGAAGCTCCGCATGTGCTTCCTCCATCCATGCACTACAAATAGTCTTTATAGCCATCTTGGTTAATTTGTGTGCTGCTACATTTGCCTCTCCATAGCAATGCTCAATGTTAATCTAGGTAAATTCACAAGATGTGGAACTCAATGTTAATCTTCGTAAACTCATAAGATAAGTGGAGGCTGTCATAAAAAATGGCAGCAACATTTCCACTGGAAAATTAGGGTCGGAAATACTAAAATAAATGCAGAAAATATTCACACCCGTGTCAAATTTAGGACTTGAACCCGGTGGGTTTCTTGCACCACAAGAAACCTATATAATCATCTAAATTATGCTTAGTTCCGCCTATGGAGGGAATTTTCATTCCTTTTTCTTGCGAAAAGGCAATTTTGATTCCATGTTGGCCAGAATCTATTGATTTTTTATTTCGTTGGTTGGATTGCTGCCGGTACGTATTACTATCGTAGTATACCATCAAATGAAATACGTACAGTTCAGTTGTGTCGCAGATGCGTACATAAAACGCTATACGTACGTGACAACAGTTTTTGCAATTATATAAAAAGTTTGTTTTAATGTCGGTGGTGAAGCGTACAATGTACAAACAACTGGAGTCGGCCACGGCCCGTTCTGAACCGACTCCGATTAATTCTCTATTACTATTAAACAATCAAACAAGAACTTTCTTAGGTGTACCCTGCAATTAGCCCCATAACACCGCACGAACCATAAACACCGTACGATTAGACCCACAAATCTCAATCTAACGGTCATCCCTGATCTAATAGTTCCATTGTGTGGACTTGGCAATTTTCGATGACTGACCATACACCGCCATCCAGAAGCCTTCCCTCGAACTACCGGTTCGGCCACCCCTACGATCACGCACCCGCATCGTAATCCCTCCTCCAATCACGCAAGGCCCACAGAAAAAAGGAAACTGATGTCCGCGCAGACTGCTCCATCTCCGGCGCTGTCTCTTCTTCCCAACCCTCCATCCGGCCAAAGATTGTACTTCGGCTAGAGCGATTGCCCAGGTGCAGACAAGCGATGCAGTCAACGCCTGGCGGCGGCGGCAACTCGATGCAGGGAATGGTGATGGCCAAGGCGTGCACTCCGGCGGGGCTGGCGTGGATCTGGCGGAAGGCAGACGGTTCGGGTCAACGATGGGCGGCGCCGGCGAGTCGGAGGGACGGCGGTGGCGGCTGAGCTCCTCCATGGCCTGCTGCGTTTCCAGGGAGAGAGAGCTTCGAAGGTGAGGAGATAGAGAAGAACGGATGGAAGGGAGAGGAGGAAGGGCAGGGGCGCAACGGCCTCGACGGTGAACCACCGGTGGCCACGGACTCCGGCGAGAGGCAGCGCATGGCACCGGCGCGAGCCTATGGTTGTGCATATTGGGTATGTATATGGATCGCTATCAAACCTGCTTACAAAAGATTGGCATGATTTATCCTGCTGTTGGCTATATCTGAAGTATTAGTACGTACCAAATCAATGATTCTTTGTGTTTTCAGGCCACATGCATGTTGATTCCGTCAACACAACACAACACTGGGATCCCTGTAGGTAGAAGCATAAGAATAAGACTGGTCCTCTGATCCCCGTAGGCCTTCAATGCCCATTTCTAAGGCGCCCCTGATTTAATAGGTATTGTTTGTTTGCAAGTTTGCATTGCTGGCAGATTTTGTTAACCACATCTTTGAGATTTTTTTCCCGTTGATTTTGGTACAGAAACCGAATTACAATACCTCTGTAAATTTTGCTTTACTTTGGTAGTTTGGTACAAATTCATTCTCTAGACTGACAACATTTTGTTGGCAAGAGTGTCAAATTTATTTCTGTATGTACTTGCCTCCTTTCGTTTGTTATTAAAAAAAATACCTCCTTTGATTTAAAGGAATCTTGTAGAAATTTATCATTATGTCAAAATGGTTATGATCTGCTATATCTCTATCACCTCCTTGTTGTTGCTTTATCTGTCATTCACAACTCATAACAGATGTTTCATGTAGCCCAGGAAGAAGTGACTAAGAGGGTGGCACAGATAGAAAATATCAATGAGGTACGGCCCTTTTCTTTTCTCTATGCCTCCCTTGACTTGGAAGCATAATTCTTGAAGGCTCCATTTATCATGCTTTGTAGTAGATGCAGATTAGAAATTTCTTCGTATTACAATACACTTTATGCCTCCTTTTCTTTTCTTTATGCCTCCCTTGATTAGAAATTCTTGAAGGCTTCATCCTGGAAGTTGATTTTAAATCTATTTGTATGACCACTTTGTGTAGTTGTTTTATTTATCACGAACTTAGAAAGCGTCGTAGAGTTTAAGTCTGATTCTAAGTTATCATTGCTAATTTGCTGGCACCAAAACTAGACTACGAGAAGGAGAACTGAACAAGAGGATAGCAAAGCTGGCCGGTGGTGCCGCTGTCATTCAGGTATTAATGGAGGGCATTATCTTTTGACATGCTGCTCTTTTCCTTGATAACCTGTTGGAAGGAAGGATGGTATGGTGACTGTAACCCATGACTTGATAGGTGGGAGGATGAACATAAACTGAACTTAAAGAGAGGTTGGGAGTTGAGGATGCTCTAATGTAACTAGGTGTGTCAATCAATGTTTTGTCATTGAACATTTTGAGTTGTCAAATTTGTATTTGCTTTTCAAAGAAGCAGAAATAAGTCAATTAGTTTGTTGCTTCCTTAAACCATCTGAATTGCTTCTTCTTTTCGCAAGCTGCCGTTGAGGAAGGTATTGTTGTTGGTGGAGTGTGCACTCTTTTCAAATTGGCTGCTAAAGTAGATGTGTCAAGGATACCCTGGTTGCATAAGGTAAAAGAAACGATTGACATTGCCCTCCTAATACTCGCAGCGAACACGATCCACCAATTGTGGTTCACAAACAATCATGCTGAACCATTGAACATTTCAGTTTTTTCATTCAAATTGATTGCGAAGAATGTCGGTGTCAATGACAGCATTTTTACTGAGAAGGTCAGATCTCATTTGCTAATATAAAGTTCATATATTTCTACATAGATCTGAATTGCATAAAAGATGATGTCGTACGAGGTTCTTTCTAGCTGCAAGCATGCAATCCTTCTGTTCGGTAGTACGAGGACTTGATGGTTGCTGGTATCATCGACCACACTAAAGTTTATACTGATGTAGCTACCCGACACACTTGCTTGCTTACCATTCTGAAATGGATACAATAGCGCAGTTAGGATGGGCGATGATGCAACATGTGGCATCATTTATTCTACCTTTTTTAACTGGGCGGCATTATATATTTTATAGGCAGAACAACCATTTTTCTTTTGGGAGATTTAGTCTTACTACTTTGGAATAAAGTGACCAGATCTAATCTTATTATCACCTTGCCTTTTATCCAATGTATATTTGGGATGTCCCATGTCTATTTACACCATTGCTGTCTTTTGCCAATTTATCCAATGTATGAATTATCTTATCTTTGGTCCATTTTGCAATTCTAAATGATGTATAATCTGAAAATAATATTCTCCGCTCTCTGGGCTCAAGTGATCTTCAGCTGGTCGTCCACTTGCATCTGATGGTAACAGGGTAAGATATATGCATAACTTCAATTCTTCTCTTTCATGTGCTCGGAACTTACATATTAGTTGTGTGTAAATTCATCTCAGGAATCATTTTGCGTAAAAACATTGGTTATCAAGGCCACACAGTGATTCTTCATCTGGTTGTTGGATCACAATGAGTCAATGATGTCTCACTTTTTAAAATACAATTTAAATGACATGCTATTTTGTATCGATTTAATTTATTTATTTGCAAAACATATTTTAGTGTTATACCACGTGAACTCACACTCACTTGATCAACATTTGAAACGTGCGTTGCACGTGCACGCTTACTAGTCTCCTACAAACACGCGGCGATCCGTCGCAAAGCCCACCCCAACCTCGAAGATCGGCAGAGGAGAGATCCATCCAACAATTACGATGTCCACGTCCACTAATAAGAACAGGAAGAGGGTCCGCCTCCACTCGTCGGATGGCGAGGAGTTCGAGGTGGCGGAGGAGGCCATCGGCGGCGCGTCGGCGACGATCAAGGGCATGCTGGAGGAGGAGGAGTCGATGGTGGCCACCAACAAGGTGATCCCGCTGCCCGTCACCGGCCCCATCCTGGCGCGCGTGCTCGAGTACGTCAACCGGCACTCGGACGAAGAAGACGGCGCCCTGTACCGCTACGGCCCCACCGCCGACGACCCCCTGAGGCGCTTCGATGACCAGTTTGTGCAGGTGGACCAGGACACGCTCTTCGACCTCATCGCGGCGGCCAACTATCTGGAGATGCAGGGGCTCCTGGACCTCACGTGCCGGACGGTGGCGGACCAGATGCGGGGCAAGACCACCGACGAGATCCGCACGCACTTCTACATCCGCAACGACTACACCGCCGATGAGTTGGAGGAGGTCCGTAGGGAGAACTCGTGGTGCTGGGAGTAGCTGCAATCTTGATCACTACTACGCACGTTAGGTAGGCTAGGAGACATATCAATCCATCAATACATCCACGCTTGCTTGAGACTAAATATGTTTTGGCTTGTGTTAATTTGATATATATGTTGATGCAAGCCGATTAACAACTAATCTTGATGTTATGCCGTAAAGAAGAACAGATGTTGTTCCGCCAATTGGTCTAATATCTGTCCTTGCTAATCAATTCTAATATTGTTTGCTACTCCTTCCATCCCAAAATAAGTGTCTCAACTTTATATTAACTTTAGCATAAAGTTGTACTAAATTTAATACACTTATTTTGGGACAGAGGGAGTATACGTTAAGGGAAGCGATTCCCTTCAACCGACTGATCTTGTGCGAGCGTTTGCGGCCTCCATGTCTGTAGGATGGGCTAGTGAAACGGCCGGGAGGTAATCTCACGTTCTGCAACTGGTCCATTGTTTTTGAAAGTGGTTCTGCAACTAATCCCTTGTTGACCTAAAAATAAATCTTCAACACAACCTATGATTCATAAAAGAAATGACCAATGTTGCCAAAAAAAAACTCAACATAATCTATATATGTTGCAAATGTTTCCGCAACAAGACCTTGCAAGTAGAGGAAGATGTTTGGCTGGTCGATTGTGTTAGAACCGATGGCTCGCGAGGCGGCGGATCCGTCCGGCGGCATGTAGCAACCCCCATGTGTTAATGCGTTTCCAAGTTTTCTCAGACATTATATTGTTTTGACAGAGGTAAATGTTTGGTGCCGGCAGGCCGGCTACCTCACACGCACACGTCAGCCCCACCACCGCTTTATCTACTCGAAAATGACCTGGACCATCATCTCCCACCTCCTGATCCCCCTTTTCCTCGGCCTCTTCCCTTCCCATGGCAACAAGCTGACTCCCGTCTCCCATCAATCCACCCACCCATGCTGCTACAGCTCCCCACCAAGGTGCAACCACTGGTTTGCGTTGTGGGAAGAGGGCCCTAGGTGTGTGCCCGCGACAGAGCTGCTGAGACCATGTCGGGCGCCCATGCTACAAAGGACGATGATGGAGGGTGACCACGATGGCGGCTGCAGCCAGGTGAGCGAACGGCGATGCTGGAACCACCAGCCGGTTTTGTTGCAACGGGCGAAGCAGGACCTCGAACCAACATCTCGTTTTGCTGCAACTGATAGTGAAGCTGAAAACTAGTAGTTGTTTTTGCTATAACCGTCAGCATACGGAGTTGCAACTGGCTATGGAGAAGCTGGAACCAGCTGCGAGTGGGTCTGTTGGTGGTCGTTGGCTGCGGTGGAGGAGGCGCCACCACTTATTTTTTCGCATCCAGGGACATGACCAATGCTATAAGGGGTGATTTTTACTGCAACCAACGACGATTTGTGCTGGGACCAGCGAATGTTTTTTGCTGGATCCCATATGGTCAGTGGCTTTTTTGTTGCAACACTAATGTTTTTTGGCTTCGGCCGTTGATGTATTTTGGTGCGGCAGGCACCTACCAATGATGAAGACGATGGGGGAACGGGGTTCTATGGATAGCTCGGACCGTGGCGCCACGTCTGGGTGGTCCATGGTAGGTGGCCCGCGTGCCCGCCCGGGGCCATCGTCATTGGACGGCTTCCGGCGCCCGTGAGAGCCGTTTAGCGCGCTGCCCCACGCGCGACCGCCCATCCGGACCTGCCTGATGGTGCCTTTGGGCCGGGGCGGTCAGGTCCGGTGGAGCCAGGTTAGGGTGATGCGAGCTGTCTAACATGTCTCGACGACGTTTTCCCGGGTGACCCGGCTAGGTGGGCCATAGACGGGTGGACAGCTTGCCTGCACGGGGTCACCGTCATTGTGGGGCGTCGGGCGCAGTCATGAGCGAGGCTTAGCGTGGCGTCTTCTGTAACGTCCGTCCTGGGTCGGATGATATAGGTAGGTCGTTGTGCTCTTTGCGTTCCCAGTTTGAGCGAAGTGAAGTCTATTTAAACACTGTAGAGCATGTCGTGAACGAACCTTGACATTCGAATCCCTGAAATTGATACCCTGACTTCTTCATTCCCGATTGTTTTTTACCTTCAGGCCGTATCCAAACAGAATAGGTCGGGATGAGTGAATTATGCAACACATGTTTGTGGCTCACCTGTCAGCATGAGAAAGAAATTGCGAAGTACTAATTAATAAATACTCCTACTACGTAGAAAATACCCACAGAAACCTGTCCGTTGGATGTGAAATTGCGGTCCAGATAGCAATCTCTGCTCTTCTTATGTTTCTCCCCGAGCAACCGATGCTAGTCCGTGGAGCCACCGGTGGTTACGGCGGCGGCGAGCTCCGTTCCAAGGCGATGATTTCCGCGGCGGCGGCCCAGGGTTACGGCGCGTCTCATCCTTCCTAATCTGCACTCTCCGTCCGGCAATCCCTCCGGAGGCCACTCCGTCCTCCCGAGATCCGAAGGTATCTTGCGTGATGAATTGGTTTATTGCAAGGCAAGGTTGGGGCATTCCTAATCCCTGTTGGAACAAAAATTGATGGACTCGTGCCCTAATGAAATGTGTGATCCAGATTGCAATCCCGATCTAGGGCTCCACGTTGCAAAATCCCCTTTTCTTGTTTTCCAGATTATATATTTCGTTGCCGACATCCTTGTAGTTGTAAATTATTATTAAGATGCCTATGTACACTGTAAGTGCACCGAAAATTCAGTTGTGCGATGCAATCTGGCCTTTTCTTTTTAGCTTTGGTGCCATGAACTGATTCAGGTAGAGTACTGAACTGATATATCCTACATTTAGGCAATTCAGAAGTGCTTCATGAAAGGCTGAAACAACATTGTTGTCGCAGCAAGATAATACTATTATGAAATGAGAAGTATGGCGGACATGGATTATTCCTCCATGACAAGTCTGTACTCTCTCCTGACCTGCAGATACCCTGATGGACCAACGAAGCAGTAGTGGATATACTAGCAGTCAAGAATTCTCTGTAAAAAGCAAATGCGGTTCTTCCAAGAGGATGGCGAGATCATTGGTGGCGGTGGAGCTTCACCTTCTGCCCCATGTAAGGATCGCTGTTTTCACACACTGCTAAATCTTGAGTTCAACAAGGAGTATGAATACTGATTCATGACTACTTTTAAGTTGCTGCTCGTGCTTATTGTAGGATGTGCTGCGTGATATACTGTCGCGGTTATCAATCAGAGATGTCGTGATCTCTCGTGAATGGAGACAGCTAAGGATCTGCCACCCAGACCTGGTGCTCACCCTATACACCTTCTTAGCCAGGACCCAGGATTTGTTTGTAGTTGTCACTAACCAGGAAACTGAGACTACTGAATTCATCACCAATGTGAACAATCTATTGCGCCCACTGTGGTCTACTTCTACTACAACTACGACTACGCTGGACAAGTTTGCTGTCGAATTTGGGCTTCGCAGAAAGCACCAGTATCACATTGATAGATGGGTTAACTTCGCCACCGCGTCAAGGGCTAAGCACATTGCTCTAGATTTCACAGAATTCACTTTCTTCGACTCTACGTGTTGCAAGAACATGTATATTTTCCCTCTGTGCAAATTCAGTGGTCAAAACGGCTCTTGTGTCAAGTCTCTTAATCTGGGCTACGTAAGTTTAAAACTGCCCCTCAGTTTCTGTGGTCTCACAAACCTTCAGAAACTCACGCTAAATATGGTATCCATCAGTGGAAGTGATCTCCAGTGCCTGTTGCTGAGCTGTGCTCTTCTCGAGAGTATAAGCATAGAGCGGTGCTCCTCCTCAAGTCTACGCATACGACAGGAGCTGTACCGGTTGCAGTACCTGCGTGTGCGCCATTGCAAACTGAAAATGATAGAGTTGTGTGCGTAGAGTCTTACCAAATTTGAGCTTGACGAGGATCTGACGGAAATTGTGCTCATTCAATGTTTGAAGTTGTCAGAGGCAACATTCGTGTCAAACATGAGAGAGCACTCATTTGACAACTATGGTTTCAGGTTCACCTTCACCGACCTTCCAACTGCCCTTCCTCATGTGCATAAACTATTCCTACTTTTGAATGTTGATCAGGTTTGCTCTTGAAAAGAAGAATCTCATTGTATTTCCTTTGATTTTCTCCAGCACCATAATTACATTCAGGCGCATGGTGATTTGCCACGTGCATTGGTATCAAATTAATTTATCTTGCTGAGGCCGT
This sequence comes from Triticum urartu, assembly GCF_003073215.2. Lineage (NCBI taxonomy): Eukaryota > Viridiplantae > Streptophyta > Magnoliopsida > Poales > Poaceae > Triticum > Triticum urartu. The sequence goes on from NC_053023.1 coordinate 738,736,814, forward strand.
GCATTATTTCTGTTCCAGGTGCCAAGATTCACTGAAGCCCAGAGTAGGTTCAGCAACTTGAGGAATCTGAACATGAACCTTCTTGATTACTATTTTGATCCAGAGGATACCAGTTGGGTTTTGGGACTGGTTGATCTCTTGGAATTAGCACCTCTCTTAGCAGAAATGGAACTGCATGTAAGTGAGCCAAACATTAATTATGGTACTCCCTCCAATCCATATTAATAGTCACAACTTTAGTACGTAGAGTACAAAGTTGTACTAAAGCTGCGAAAATTAACATGGATCGGAGACAGTAACATTTTGTGCTATTATGTTTGATCTCGACACTAGAACATATATGTATATTGAAATGAATGGATATATGCACGCAAATTATTACGAATGGTCCTACATGTTGGCTTCCTGAACCGAAGATGGTGAGAGCTGTGCAGGGGCCTCTACATGGTCACCTCAGAAGTGTCCACATGTCGGGAATTTGTCACGTATTCGGGCTACTTGAGCTGGCACTCTACATCCTCGGGAATGCTACTGTGCTTGAACATATGGTAATATATCCAGTGGTACATGCCAATGGATTTAACGATGATATCCATTCGTTCAGCGAGCCTGTTAATGTTGACGAGTGGGACAATTACTACGTCGGAGGCGAGGGTGACTGCAAAACAACACCTTGGCAGAGATGAGTTCCGCCATATCCTCACCTTTCTATGAATATAAATAGTGCCAGACCTGGTGACACGATGATTGATCGATCCGCTCGGCGTGGTAATCCATCAGGATCTTTTCGTTTTCACTCCCTTTGAAGCTTTCTGAGATCTTGCACGACTCGGTTGGAAGGGAGAGCCAGACACGTACAAGCTGAACGCTGCATGAAATTTCAATTGTGTACTCCGGACTTTGCTTGCAATCTGGATTGTTTTTCTGCTTTCAGCCTATGTCCTCTTCTTTGGCACTGGTACTAAGAGCAGAAGGCGGGTACTAGTAATGAACTGGCCTTTTCCCTTTCTGAAATTCTGTGATTGTTATTGTCCGTTTCTATTTATCAAACCAAAAACTACGCGTGAAATGTATTGATCTGTTCATTGATCACCCGTCTCATCTAGTATGCGTATAGATGTGGGTCGGCAAAGGGCAAGAGGAAGGTACACTGGAAGAATTGGGATCATCTCATGCAGCCCAAGGACAGGGGGGGTATTGGCTTTCGTGATTTCAGGTTGTTTGATCAAGCTCTGTTGGCTAGGCAGGCGTGGAGGCTACTAACCAAGCCTGATAGCCTTTGTGCCAGGGTCTTAAAGGCACGTTATTATCCGGATGGTAAACTGGAAGATACAGTCTTTGCTGGAAACGGTTCATCTTCATGGCAAGCTATATGTCATGGTCTGGAGCTGTTGAAAAAAGGGCTGCTGTGGAGAGTTGGAAACGGTGCAAGCATAAGGGTTTGGAGAGACAGCTGGATCCCGAGACCCTTCTCTTATAAACCGATTTCTCCGCAAGGACAATGCCGCATCCGATTCGTCTCTGGGTTTCTGAACCCTAATGGGTCGTGGAATATTGAGCTCCTTCAGAACTACTTTGTGGATGCAGATGTGCATGAGATATTGAAGATTCGCGCCTCTCCTAGAATGGAGGGAGATGTCATTGCATGGGGCCCTGGGCGGCATGGATTTTTTTTCTGTCAAATCAGCATATGAATTGGCCTTTGACGAGGAGCATCGTAGTACTGCGACTGCATCCAGCACATCGCCTTCAGGGAGCTGTGCATGCTGGGATTTCATCTGGAAGTGTGAAGCCCCCCCAACTGTCAAGCACTTTGCATGGCGCATGGCAATCGATGCACTTCCTACCTGGCAGAGGAAATATCGCATTGGGCTGGAGACTAGTGGTTTATGCCCAGTGTGTGGGACTGAAGAGGAGGATAATTTCCATCCGTTTGTCCGATGCCAATTCGGTCGTGATCTGTTTCTGGCCATGGCCAAGGTATGGCTGCTTCCCGACATCGCATCTATGTTGAATAATGGCAAGGAATGGCTGCTACACGTTCTGAGTCCTCTTACTAATCTTGAGCGCACAATGATACTAATGATCTTTTGGAGAAGTTGGTTTGTCCGGAATGAGCTCACTCATGCTAAGCCTGCCCCGCCGATGGAAGCCTCCGTACGCTTTCTGCAAAGTTACTTGGAGTCTTTGATTGGTATCAAGCAAAACCCACAAGCTGATCTTACCAAGGGAAAATCATATGTTGAATGGCGAATGCCAAGGAAGAAGGGGAGTAGTGCTGGAGTGCAGGAGGAACGAAGATGGACGAAGCCAAACCTGGGGTGGTGCAAGTTGAACACGGATGGATCCTTTTCTGTATCAGGTGAAGCTGGGGCGGGTATGATCTTGCATGATCATATGGGCGCGATCAATTATTCCGCTTGCAGGGTGTTGTATTCGTGCAGAGACCCCCTCGAGACGGAGCTGTGCGCGTGTATGAAGGGCTTGTCCTTGGCGATACAACGATGTGACGTGCCGATAGCGTTGGAGCTGGATTCTCTTGAAGCGGTCACTCTTATATCAAGATCGGGAACGGATCGCTCGGTTTACTCTTCAACTGTTAGAGAAATTAAGTACTTATTGGGTCTAAGAAAAACATGTATTTCCAACTCAGAATAAAGCTAGTGATAGCTTAGCTAGTTTTGCTAGAACCCAAGGTAGAACCATGACTTGGTTAGGAGGTGGTCCAGTTGAGGTCGTGGAAATAGCATCGGATGATTGTAAGGACCTTGTGATTGAGTAATACAATGCTATTTCACCCGCAAAAAAAAGTATGCGTATAGATGTCAGTATGTATGAAGTGAATCAATTAAGAGTGATGCAGAAGCAGCACTGGCGAGCTTCAGTCTCCTTCCTTTTGGATGCCTTCAGGAATACTCCCTCTGTCCGGAATTACTTGTCGCAGAAATGGGTAAAAATGGATGTATTTAGAACTAAAATATGTCTAAATACGTCTAATTGTGGACGGAAGGAGTAAATAAGAACTAGTCAGAAGGGAGGCATGTACAGCCGAATGATTAGAAACATAGGCAGTTGGTAGGTGCACTAAAATTCAGCTGCAGCAGCACTTTTGGGTGCGATCTGGATTTTGTTCTTTTTGGCTTTGGTACTATGAACATAAGCACGTACGGATGAACCGATATGTGTACTCTTTCGTTAATGGAGTCCGGGGATTTTGATCTCTTTTATGCAGACAAAAAGTGCATGGAAATTATTGATTGATTCTCATCTATGGGTCTATTAATGGCTGTATAGCTCTTATCCAGTCGCCGGCTCTTTGTTGCATCGTTGCAGGTTCGTTTGGTAGTTGTGGTTGGTTTCTATTTTGTCCTTCGTTGAATTTAGTTACTTTAGTCCTTTAGGGGAGAGTTAAAGGAAGCAACTTCATATAGTTGAAATTAAGCTATGATGCTTTTAGCTTGTTATATATATTATATTTGATAGAAAACAAAATCCAAAAAAATGGACAATCTACAGCTTTGAATATGCGCTTACAAAACGCAAACCCTAAGAAGATTAATTAAAATACATGCACTGCCAGCTCTTTGTTGCATCATTGCAGGTTCGCTTGGTAGTTGTGGTTGGTTTTTATTTTGCTCTTCATTGAACTTAGTTACTTTAATCCTTTAGGAGAGAGTTAAATGGAAGCAACTTCATACACTTGAAATTGAACTATGATGCTTTAGGTTGTCATATATTATATATTTGATAGAGAACAAAATCCAAAAAAAGGACAATCTACAACTTAGAATATGGGCTTACAAAACCCAAACCCTAAAAAGATTAATTAAATACAAGCACCGCCAGATCATTGCAGGTTCGCTTGGTAGTTGTCGTTGGATTTCTTTTGTTTAGTTACTTTAGTCTTTAGGAGAGAGCTAAATGGAAAATTGAGCTATGATGCTTTAGGTCGTTATATATTATATATTTAATAGAAAACAAAATTTAAAAAAGAGCAATCTGCAACTTAGAATATGGACTTACAAAACCAAAGCCCTAAAAAGATTAATTAAAGACAAGCACCACAGATCATTGCCCAAATCCTCTGTGTCCCTCTCTCTGTCTCGTCTTCTCTTCCCCTCTCTTTGTCCTCTCTCATACTCGCCTGCTATCTCTATCTCCTTGCTTCTCTTTGTTTCTCTGATCTCGTATGCTTGATGATTGGTATTTGTATGCTAATTTGATGTGTGCTAGTGAAATTTTTGGATGATTGTTTTGTATGGAGTACAAGTTGTATGATTGATGGCCGCTTAGTACAATTTTTGTAGCGGTATAGATTGATGGCTTAGAATTTTGGTATGTTTACACATGGATGTTGTAGATGGTAAAAGTGAAGGCACCAAAAACTATTGATGCCAATAACAAGCCGAAAAGAACTGTCTCTTAGCCTTGTATGCATATGGTTTTAATTTTAGTTAGCTTAGCTAGCTTAATAGTTTACTTTCCTTAGATTTTTTATTGAACTGTTAAACCATTAGTAAGTTTAAACGGAGCCGTTTACATCCCTATGAGTAGACCTGAGCATTGGCAGGCCGACCCGACTTTAGTTAGCTTAGCTAGCTTAATAGTTTGTTTTTCTTAGATTCTTTATTAAACTGTTAGATTATTAGTGGGTGTAAACGGGGCCGTTTACATCCCTATGAGTAGACGTGAGCATTAGCAACCCAACATGAGCCTGACCAAGAAAACCAAAGTCGGGTTGCCATTGGGGCCGGGCTTGGGCTTTGTTTTGCAGCCCGAAAGGTAGTTCGTGCTGGGTTCGGGCTTCTCTTTTCCTGTATTTCAGGTCGGGCTTTCGGGTTTCGGGCCTGGCTTGCACGTGCATATACAATAAAAAAATATGTTCACAGACTTTTGGCTTGATTTCATGCTGGGTTCGGGTTTGAAAACAGCGCGTATTTCGGGCTTCAGGCCGGGCTCGGGCTTGATACAAAAAGGTTGGGCTTTTACATGCCCGGCCCGGCCCGGCCCGACGTTTGCCCAAGTTTACTTTTGAGCATTACTGCCGTCATCAGTCGTATCGAACCTGTTTTATTTTTGACACTGTTAATTAACAGGAAAAAAAGTGTAGCACACGCGCAGAAAAAAAGAGTGAACGGCGGCGACCGACTCCGGCGCCGCGAATCACCACCACCACCCGTTGACTCCGGCGATGCCGCCCCCTTTCCTCCTCCCCGTCCTCCTCCTCGTGCTTCCCCCCTCCCCGCAGGCCGCCGCCGCCGCCGAGGACATCTGCATCGTCGGCAGCGGCATCTCGGGCGCCTCCACGGCCTTCTTCCTCACCAACTACACCGCCCCCTACCCGGCCCCGCAGCTCCGCGTCTTCGAGCGCCGTGACAGGGTCGGCGGCCGCCTCGCCACCGTCACCGTCGCCGGCGAAGTCTTCGAGGCCGGCGGCTCCATCATCCACCCGCGCAACCTCCACGTGCGCCGCTTCGCCGACCTCCTCGGCCTCACCGCCAAGACCGGCGGCGACGACGACGAGGACTGGCTCGGGATCTGGGACGGCGCCCGCTTCGTCTTCAAGACTCTCCGCCCGCCCCCGCCGGGGAGCTCCTGGCTGCGCCGCAAGCTCCACGGCCTCGCCAACTCGCTCCTGCTGCTCAGGCGATATGGTCTCTCTCTGCTCAGGATGGACAGCTTCGTGCAGGTTCATTCACCCTCTTCCTACTACTACTCCATTAGTGATTATCTGTTCTAGCAAAAACTTCACATTCGCAAATTAGATTATGGGCCTTCTGTTCTGGGAATTTATGGTACAAGTTCAGTTAAACTTGATTACTGTGGCCCTTTGAGATCTCAGCAAACAATTCTAGTCTGCTTGATAGTTTGACTTGTAGTTTTAGTGTTATCTTTATGTGGACATGATTGCGTCCTTTACCTTATAAACTGGCTCTGCTTTTCATTTTACCTCTTTCTCAGTTGGGATGAAATGGTGCGCATGTTCTCTAGGTTTCAGTAATCATATGGTGAAGTGCATTGAATTAATACTCACACATTGCTATGCAGGAAATGTTGCAAAAGTTTATGCTTTACTACAACGGATTCGAGTCCCGGCCTGTGTTCGACAACGTTGAGGAGATGCTCAAATGGTCAGGCCTCTATGGGCTCACTCGCAGGACCCTAGAGGAGGAGCTCATTGATGCCGGGCTGAATACTCAGACCATATCAGAGCTTGTCACTGTATGTTTCATTTCCTTCTTTCATCTAAACTGATAACTCACAGTTTTCTATGTTAGCAATATTTCTGAGCTATTCTAAATAATCAGCCTCTCTGCATTGCACTTTGCAGGGGTAAGACTAGGTTCCTATAATCCCTCCCCAGACCCCACCTTGTGTGGGAGCTTCTATGCACTGGGTCTGTCCTTTCTATGCTCCAATAGTTGCGTTTACTGGAATATATGTTAACCCACATTTCGGTGATATCCACCTTCCACTTTTTTTCTGTATATCTGTTTGGCTTCAAGACTATTATCTTAAATATAGGTTGTAGCACTCTAGGACTAATGAAGAATTAATATATGTTAACCCGCATTTCAGTTAATAACCACCTTTCCACTTTCATCCTGTATATCTATTTGGCTTCAAGACTATTATTATCTTCAGAAGACCTTACTAGCAAAACATATTGTAAATGGTATATTGGTCAGGACTAATTTGCTGATATGTGGCTGGAAGATCTAGCATATACCATTACAGTTGGAAAATCTTAATTCAGTAGCTTCTGAAAAAACCTCAGTCTCCTGCTGATAACTATGTTCCTGATGTTATGCCCCCTTGTCGGCCCCGGACAGGTAATAACAAGGATCAACTATGGACAAAGCACGAGCATAAGTGGTCTAGCGGGCGCTGTGTCTTTAGCTGGCTCCGAGTCTGGACTGTGGTCTATCAAAGGAGGCAACTGGCAGCTAGCTGCTGGGTTGCTCAAGACTGCTAACGCCACTCTGCATCTCCAAGAAGGCATAGAGTCAATCTCTGATGCAGGGGATTACTATGTTCTGAAATCGAATAAAGGTCATGAGTATAACTGCACGGTGACGGTTGTTGCAACGCCCCTCGATGAGGTGAACATTACGTTTATCCCTCCGATCTCTATTCCACCAAGGAAGATGCAGCATACCCATACAACCTTCGTCAGAGGCCTCTTGGACCCTGTAAGTGTTGTTTGCACTTCATTCCTTCCTGTAGCCTATTGTTTTGAAGCACTAAACTTGTCTAGTCTTGGTTAGTTACCACGAGAAAGAAAACCACTTACCTGTGCTGTCTTTTATGTTTCCATGTAGAAATTCTTTGGTCTGAGTTCCGTGTCCGACATTCCAGAGCTGATAGGAACCATGGAGCTCCCTGATATCCCCTTCTCGTGCATCTCAGTTCGGAAGAAGCACGGCGAACATGACATGACTTACAAAATTTTCTCACGTGTGAAGCTGGAGGATGCTTTGTTGGATCAGATGTTCAGGTTAGAGCTTGAATATAAACAAAATTTCCATTTAGTTGTTAAAGTAGACATGGCTAGGCTATTTTGGTGCCAGCATGATATCTTCTTCCTTGAAGAGCTGGTATCTTTTTTATGCAAAAAAAAATAGGTGTTATCTTATCTGTGGCAATGCACAATGTACAACAGCACAAGGGAGGAGACCATCCGGATAGACTGGCCTGCTTACCCCCATTACCAGGCCCCGGAGGATTTCGCACCGATCATACTGGACGGCAGGCACCTGTACTACGTGAACACCTTTGAGAGCGCGGCGAGTGCCATGGAGACAGGGGCCGTCGCCGCGGAGAATGTGGCGAGGCTCATCATCTCGAGGCTGCCTCTCGGGTTACGAGCCGGGCTCTCGTCGGCGGCGGTACCTGAGCCTCATATTGAGTCATCTGCCGGCGAGGAGGAAGGTCCCCGGCGTGTGGATCTGTGAGTGGATGTGGAAGATGCTTACTAGTTTTGATGCCTGGGATCACTGCAGTTTTCTTTCAGTACCAGTTGTTCCCTCATGTTTCCCTCGGTGACATCAATTGCATTCTGGCTGTGGATGAATGTAGAGTGTAGGATGAAATTCAATTTTACAGATTCAGGAGCTGTTGTGCATCCACTATGTAATACTCTGCGAAAATACATCACCAGTACATCACCTTGGTTATACCATGTGCCGAGGCATGTATTTTCCACATTGTCAACACACAGCATTGTGTAGACAATTGATGCTACTGTGTATTAGACCCAATGAATGTATACAGAAATGAAAGTGGGAGTATATTTTTTATTAGCCTTGGACCCTATTTTTGTAACCCTACGGCGTGAATGATTTTGTTTCAAATTTTCATAAACTGTATTTTTGTCTACTCCCTCCAAGTAGAGGCAGAGGGCAGAAGAGTACTCTTCCATTCTGCTTGGTTCTCCCTTGCATTATGCTTGCCTGGCTTGGATCTGCCGCGGACGACTAGTTACCTAACCAAACAAAGAAATGGGGAATGATTTGACTGATCTTGCTCAGGTCACCTACATGTTCTGGAAGCCTTTTGTCGGCGAATAGTCTTCTTCAGGGTGCCCACGGCCCTGCAGGTATGTAACTCTGCTTTTCCTCTCCTGTTCCATTCATCTTTTACTTTACAATCTGATGCTACATTTCACTGTTTATTATGGCATCTCTTCCTACAGAATTACAGCATTAATAAAGATGTTATGTTTATTAACAGGGTAATCAACTACATCTGTTGTACTGCTATGTACTAACTGATAGCCGACAGTCCATGCATTTGGCTGTATGACTGCTTCCAGTTGTTTTTCCTAGAAATTGTTTGGGAACTAGTACTAATCATTCTGATGCTTGTGGTGACAGAGGATCTCCTCCTATCCGCAACATTGTTGGGACTTGGGAGATACATGATCTCCTTCACAAGATCATCCCTCCAATAGCCAAGGCGAAGAGCTTCGATGATGACCAGAGTTGCCGAACACGCCATATGATGCTATCGAGCTATGTTGGGCCTCGAGCCCTTAATATGTACTGTAATTCTGTGAGACCTTCCTTTCCAGTGTGACGTAGCGCTGTCTGTGTAGTGACATAGTCCCGGGTAGAACTGAATGGTGACTTTGTAGCTGTTGTCACTCACCCCTGGGCTGTCAGGTGTTGAGCCTACTTGTTGGTAGAACCTGCAAAATGTACCTAAAGGTTAACCCTAGCTGTCAAACCTTATTGGTAATGTTTGCATAATTTCTTAGCAATTAATTTAGGACCCTAATAGCTGGGACACATCAGCTGGGGGTTACCCTTCAACGAACATTTGTGTGTTCATGAAGGTGCCCTCCAGCGAACATTTCAGGCCGTTCGCTCTAGGGAGGGCAAGAGCGAATCCCCCATTGGCCCAGTTTACTATTTTTTAATAAACATAACCATGACAAAAAATACATATTTTTCTCATAAAAAGAGAGAAACATAAAAATGTATACTTTCCATGATATGAAAATATGAAAAATACTTTACAAAAAGCTTTGCCAATTTATAAATTTACAGAAATTGTATGATTAAGATAAAAATGTCAATAAAAATAAAAATCTTAAAAAATTCCATGTCAGTGATTTTTTTTTAAAAAAAATTGATGCCAATAAAAGTAAAATTGACACCCTCTAAAATAATAAAACTGCCATCTTGGTAATAATAAAAATGCCATGCCAATAATAATAAAAATCGCAGGCTCTCAATAATAAAACTGCCATCCAGTTAATCATAAAACTGACATCCTTGTAATAATAAAAATGCCATGTTATTAATAAATATAAAGGCCACGCTCTAACTCATACATTTTTCATTCTCTTAAAAATGAATATATCATGCTATTTTATTTTAAAATGTCATGCTTTTAGTAATTAAATTGCCATCCTCTTAATGATAAAATTATATGTTATTAATTATTAAAATGCCTTGCGCTTAGTAATTAAAATTGCGATGTAAGAAAGCAAAATAGCAATTCCGAAATTGCCTTGAATAAGTGATAATTTCCCAAAAGCTTGCCATGTAAGGCATTACAAAAAAAGACCTAGGAATTTCCATGCTACATATAATAAAAATGCACATGCAAGTTTTTTTAAAAAAACCCTATGAAATAGGGATTTTTTGCTCTTTCAAAAATGGGAAAAATTCTGGATTTTGGTTTTTTTGTAGGAAAAAATGAATAATTTAGAAGAATTTAGCTTCAAATACATATAAACAAGTTCAGTACATGTAATTCACAAAACCTGCTTCAGTCCAACTGGTAGAGCCTGCGGGTCTCCCATAGGAGGTCTGGAGTTTGAGTTCCCTGATCGCACACCTTGCACAAATTTTTTGGAAGAAAAAAAGCGAGCGTTCGCTAGGGAACACTTTACAGCGAACGACGTCAGCAGATCTACGTGGCGTTCGCCCTGCGCCAAGATCCGTGCATCGGTAGGGAAGGCGTTCGCCTGGGTTGGCCTCCGATGATCGTTCGCCAAATTTAATTTCCGTTAATTAATAGGACATTTTTCTCCATTATACGAGATGTTAATATCTTTTTATATAAAATGGAGTTAAATCTTGACCTCCATATACTTTTAGAGCCATGGAACCATTACATCTAAAGCTAATCCATTGTATATAATATAAGTGCTTCCCATATAATAATATGTAGGTAATGCCTTGTGTGATTCATGTTGGATGATGTAGACGAAATATAATTAGTCCCTCTACTCATCACAAGTCCCATAATTTACAACCAAAATCATAGCAAGATCTATAAAACACATGCAAGGAACGGATTCAAGCTTTGGTACTGGTAGATGCAGAGAAGCAAGCAGAGTAGTGTGAGGAGGAAGACAGCAATGCGGACCGCGCGGCGGCCCTGAGCGTGAGGCTGCAGCGGACGCGGAGCACGGCGTAGCCGAGCACCCGGTAGAAGGCGACGAAGCCGACCATGACCGCCACGTTCCTCCACCGGCACTCCTCCCCGATCCCCTCCCGCCGGAGCACCTCGTCGCCGGTCGCCACGCACACCCCCATCGCCCTTGCCGCGCACTTGCCGCCGAACTCGTTCAGCAGCAGCGCCTCGAACGGCCACTTGAAGAGCGACAGGTAGTGCATCGGCACCCAGTACGCCGGCATCGCCGACCGCCGGATGAAGTAGCCGGAGAAGAGGAAGAAGGAGCCCATCACGCCCTGCACCGCCGCGTTCCCCACTACGAAGTCCGGCGCCGCCGCCGCGAAGCACGCCACCACCGAGTTGGCCGTGTAGAGGACCAGCCAGATGAGGAGCAGGAAGTAGAAGAATGCCGGCGCCGTGCGGCGCAGCCCCGTCAGCCAGTACGCCGGCGCCGCGAACACCGCCGCCAGCACCAGCTGGAACGGCAGGAACACCAGGGCGTTCGCCACTGCGTAGGCGGACACGCGGTAGGCGCCCGATGAGGTCTCCTTGGCCAGGATCTCCCGCTCCTGCAGGAACACCGGCAGCGCCTCCGTCGTGGACGAGAGCAGGAAGGTGAGGAGGAACGCGAAGAGGCCGACCCGCTCCGCCACCTTGTCTTCGGCGAGGTCGTAGAAGATGGAGCCGAGGGCGAGCCCGGCGACGAGCATGCACACGGTGCGGCACGCGAAGAGCTGCCGCGTCCGCGCCACGTTCTTGAAGAAGCGCTGCGACAGCACCGCCACCTCGACCGGCCACGAGTTGGCGTACTGGTGTTGCCCATTGCTGTTTCCACCGGCGGCGAGCGTGCTGGAGGAGTCGTCCTCGGCTTGGGCCTGGAGCTTGTGCTGCTGGAAGAGCTGCTGCAGCGTGCACCGGCGGTCGCGCTGCTGCTGCTGCTGGAGGTGGAGGTGGAGGCGGAGCTCGTCCACGGAGTCGATGGCGAACTCGACGGCGTCCACGTGCGGGGGCAGGTGGAGGCCGGCGCCGGTGAGCAGGGCGTGGAGCTCGTCGACGGAGCCGTGGTGGAGCACGGAGCCCGCGGCGAGCAGGAGCACGGCGTCGAACATCTTGACAATGCGCGCGCCGGGCTGGTGGATGCTGAGCACCACGGTGCGGCCCCGCGACTCGGCCATTGCCCGCAGCGCGCCGACGATCTGGAGCGCGGACGCGCTGTCGAGGCCGGAGGTGGGCTCGTCGAGCACCAGCACGGCGGGGTCGCGCACGGCCTCGACACCGATGGACACGCGGCGCCGCTCGCCTCCGGAGAGGTCCTTGACCCTGGCGTCGGCGACGCGGGCCAGGGCGAGGTCGTCGACGAGCGCGTCAACCGCGGCGGCGTCGTACGCGTCTGGGCCGAGGCGGAGGCGCGCGCTGAAATGGAGCGTCTCGCGCACGGTAAGCAGCGGGAAGAGGACGTCGCGCTGGGTGACGTAGCCGCAGAGGCGGCGCAGGGCGGCGGCGTCGACAGGGGAGCCATTGACGCGGAGGTCAGTAGGACTGGACGAGCTGGGCTCAAGGCGGCCGGAGAGGATCTCGAGCAGCGTGGACTTGCCGGCGCCGCTGGGGCCGACGATGGCGAGCAGCTCGCCAGGGCGGGCGCGGCAGCTGACGTTGCGGAGCACGAGGCGGCACCGGCTGCTGCGGCTGACCGGCGGAGGCGCAGGCGCAGCGGGGTCGCCGGCGGCGTCGAGGAGGAGGTCGTCGGGCCTGCTCCATATCTTGAGCGGGTGAGGCCGGGCGGAGACGGTGATGTGGTAGTTGATGCCCACGGCCTCCACCTCGCACCTGCAGCTTTCTACCCCGCCGCCGCTCTTCATGGATTCGCTCGCCAGCTCGTCGTCTTCCTGGATGGTCGCTAGTAAAGGTGGTGCTTCACCTGCCGGATGCATGGAAGACGATGAGCTTCGTGGTCGCTGGCTTTATCGTTTGCGTTGGCGTCTGCTTAAGTGAAGCTTGGATGATTGGGCTTGGCTGAGCTTAGTTTGGCTTGCTCGGTGGGTGTACATGCATGGCCATGGGAGTGTGAGCTTGGAGTGGAGTGGCACATGATGATACCATGTATACGTGCTGGTCTTCTTGGAAGGTGGCGGGCAGCCACGGCTGACGATTTGACCACTATGCCCCTGTCTCTGTATTCTCCAAGTTTCTTTTTCCCAATGAGAGTGTATACCCTCTCGCCTTCTTTTATCCACCTTTCAACGTGTTAGATTCGTGCATTTTATTTTAGTGATATATAGTGAAACATTTGATAGACTAGACTTTCAAACAAAAAAGAAATTCCCAAGGAGACGCATCAACGCTAACCCTGCTTTGCCATAGGAATTTTTAGAAGCATCGCAACAATGTGAATTGCTCGTGAGAACGCCTACATTTGACGGGTGCGGCTAACGGCGGCAGCTGAACCCATCAAACAGAGGGGGCAACCATGACACGGCGTTGTGATGTACTCCCTTGCTTGTGGTGTCCACTTTCTATTCACGTTGATCTCTCTTACAAACATTTGCCTTCTGGGTTATTGAGCATTAAAACAAACAAAGCCATGGTTCTCTTTTGTGCGCAATGACGGAGGGTAATTAGCTGGTGACCTACCGGGTAGCGATTTTATGAATTTCCACTCAATAATACATCAAATTCAGTGATTTGGAATCGACAAACCACACACATTTTAGGGATAAAACAAAAGTATGCCACTCAAACACATGTATTTTTTGTTCATTGCACCTAAGCTGAGGTAGCTACATTAATAGAGAACAAATACACCGTGTTCAATGTTCATCCATGAAACAATGCATCACCAACTAACTTTTTGTTGGCGTCAGATACTTTTCGATGTGAAGTCGTGGACCTAGGTAAGAGTCATGACGGCACGATCTCGGAGTTTCTGCAATAGAAGTGTCAACAATGTTTTCAACGATGAATTTGGGATTCTCGGCTGCTATGTGTGGGGTGGGTTGTTGGGGGCTTGGAAGAGAATTGCGACGTTCTCTGCATATGTAAGATCAGAGGGGGGAAGGTCGCGGCAAATATGGGCATATGAGGGAGGATACCCAATGCAAGGTTACATAATGTTTTTGTGCTCTGGAATCGTGTGATGGATATTTAGGATTTAATGATAAAAGGTAGATATAGGGAGATTTCAGTTTACAAACGCCCCAAGTTTAATCTCTTGTGGGTTAAAAATATCACGGTCTTTCTATCCATCAACTGCTTTTTTTGTTTTGCGGAAACACCGATTGGCTAAGGTAGACAGAGAGATGGATGTACACAAGATCGTTCCAGTCGGCAAGCAAAAGAGGTACAGTACATATGCGTCGTACGGTCCCTCCCCTGGCGGGTGGTCCTTCCCCTCTGGCCTGATTTCGGTTGGCTGCTCATGCAAATATATTTGATTTCCGGTTGGGGACACCGGCCGGCCGGGTCACATGCATGCACGAGTCGTTGGTCGCTGGATTTGGAGGCATGCAGCAGGTATATCTCAAAGTAAAGCAGTTACAGCTACAACTATTTGAAAATACATGCATGATATTTAGTTTCTGCAGCACAAAAACATTATGCTTTATGCTTTTCAGCTCTCCGCCGTACCAGTACCACCATGCATGCATCTTGTTTCTTTTTTGCTTGACTTTCTATTTCTCCAACCACAAACTACTGCCTGCTCCCAATTTTGCATGCCGTCGATTCGCTGGAGCTGTGAGATCGATCGAGAGATGCCCACATTGGCAACGCCAAGATAATAAGACACTACATCTGTCCTGTCCTGGTTTATTGGTCCCTTTATATTTTGTGTGCCAAATTTTGACCAAAGATTTAATTAACAAAATGTTAATTCATGTCAAAAATTTATATTTGTTGAATTTGTATTTGAACATAATTTTTTATAATATTATTTCTTATGACATGCATTTACATTTTATTAGTTAAATATTTGTTCAAAATTTTACATAAAATACAATAAGGACTGATAAACCCGGACGAGATAGTACTAGTTGGTATTTTAGCTGCGTAGTCATGCATGCATTTTGGCAGCAGTGTACGTACTAATAATCAATAATCAAGGAAGCGCCTCTGCCTGGAATTTATTTTTGGCATCGGTGATTTTTTTTCTCATCCATCCGATCAGCGTCTCATGTTCCATGATCTTTCTGCTTCCCCCTAGTTGTCTTCCTCCTTCAGCCACGATCCAGCCCAACTTCCCTCTGATGCCGGTCATGCATTGCTGCCATGCCAATTAGTGGTAGTAGCACGTACGGACACATAGAGATCGAATAAAATCATCAATCGGTGGAGATAAAAATGGATATGATATACACACATGGATGCATGCACAGCGGTGCCGGCCGGGAATCATCGATCGATCTACTGTGGACTCCCGTGCATCCGATCCGATCGAGCAACGTGAGCAAACAGGCACAGATCAATTAACTATAGACTGATCGCGATTTTCTTTTCTGAACGCTGATCGCGAAAATGATAATGAGCAAACAGGCACAGATCAATCTCTAGAAACCTGTGGTCGATGCATCATGCATGGCTAGCTTTCACCTTTGAAGCAACTCCCAAGACTTGCAAGACATGCATGCATGGATTTCTTGGCTTGGAGGAAGATCTAATTCGTGGCCACGAAGAGTTCAACTCCACAGTAGGAGAAGTCGAATTCGTGGCCAGCAAGAGCCTGAGACGTCCACCGATCAAATCATCTAGCTAGTGAAGTGAGAGAAAGTAGCTAGCTAGGTAGAGCTAGAACGGTGCCAAAGCATCCATGTCCACTCCATTTGGCCTGGCCGCCGGCCGGTTGGCAGCTAGAGTTTTGTCACGGAAGAAAAACCTCTCAAATAGGTTGATTGGGAGCGTGCATGTCCACGGATGGATGGATGGATGGATGTACTCCCGCATGCACAAACCTGTACGTACGTTGCAGCCCTATAGCAAACGGCACCAACAGTTTAGACGGTTAGCGGCTAATGACGTGTGTGTGTGTGCGCGCGCGCGCCTGCCGGGCGGGTGGGACGGTCCTTTTCATAGGTCTCTTTTGGTTCATAGGATAGGATTATCATAGGAATATAAATTTTGTAGGAAATGAGATGACATGTATCTCAAATCCTATGAGTAGAAATAGGAAACAAGATGTCATTTAATTGACACCAAAGAAAATTTTCCATTGAGTCTAGACTTTTTTTTTATTTTTCTATAAAATGTGAAGGATAGGAACCAATCCTATGTAGAAATAGGAATCCATTCCTATGAACCAAAGGACTTTAAAGGAAAAAAATTTATAAGAATCCTATTCTTTATAATTTCTATGAAATTCCTCTAAATCAGAGGAGGCCTCACTGGGCGTGTGATGCAATCATGCCAATGTATTTCTGGCTGGGCGTACCGTGTACGTACGTACGCACTGGATGGACGGATCACGTGAGTTGTCGTCGTTCCTTAGTTTTAATTTCCTACTTTCTACCCACAAACAAACTACTGCTTCCCCGAAAGTGCATTCTCAGGCATGTGAGCATGCAGTGCAGAGACCAGCGCTGCATGCATGCAAGTCCTGCGGCAGTTGTTAGCTAGCAAAGGGGGTGTTTGTTTTCAGAGATTTTTTTGTGTAGGGAATTTTTTTTATCAAATGGGAGGGACATTTTTGGGGCTAAACTAGGCATTTGAGACTAAATGAAAAAGACTCTCAAGAAGAGTCTTTTTAGGACTTTTTCAACAATGCCCCTCCATGCACCCATTGGCCCGCCCTCCATTTTTTTTAGTCTGCATATAAAATTTGGTCAAAATCAAACTTTGTTAACTTTGATTAAGTTTATAGAAAAAATGTCAAGATTCACAATATAAAATCAATATTGTTAGATGCATCATGAAATTAATTTTCATACCACATAGATTTAGTATTGTAGATGTTGATATTTTTTCTATAAAATTGATCAAACTTTACAAACTTTGACTTTAACAAAATCTTATATACAGACTAAAAAAACGGAGGGAGTACTACTACTATAAGAAAATTAAAGCGATCAAGAGAAAGGACTAATCGCAGCTACTTGATCATCTGCATGTAGTTTTGTACGTACTAACCTAACATGTAATGCATGTGCATGTACGTAAATATCTGCACATCCAGTCCTCCGGCTGCTAGATACTCCTTGCTGGCTGGCCAGTTAATGGCAGTACGTAGGTACATAGAGTCGAGACAGACAGATTGAAATGATGATTAACTATATATTCGTGGAGATACGCATGGCATGCAGGATCAACCGTCTATACATTATCAACCGATGACAGACACAGTGGGCTTGCCATGCACATGCATGCATGCAAGCATCCTGTGGGTGTGCCCACTGCAAAGTCAAGCGAGGCCCGGTTGCTGCATGCATTGCGTGGGTCCAACCAAGCCTCAAGCTTTCTTTTCCCGTCTCCAAAAGATTATCAGTGGCACCAAAACATGTACGTACGTCACTGTGATCGATCCATGGGTACGTTACGTGTGTGGATCATTGTTTATTTGCCATCTACTGTCATGGTTTAGGTTTGGTACCTGCCGTTTTAGGATTCTAGCTCGCTCGAGAAACTAGGCTATCTTGTGGTCGACGATCCCCGGTTGCATGCGTTTGCTCTCTGAGTGAGTGGGAGGAGAGATCAAATTCGTGGCCGGGAAGAGTTTGTCGTCAGGTTGAAGATGATCAGATTGGTGGTGGAGGTCGATCTGTCGACCATGCGCTAGAGCGGCGCCAAAGCATCCATGTCCACTTGACCTGGCCGCCGGTTGGCAGCTAGCCTCCCGTGACCCCTCCATGCACCATCAGATCATATGATCCATCCCTCCCGTGACCCTCCACCCCACCCCAGCTCCACTCTGTCTGTCTGTATACTTCTTTTCTTTAATTTCCAGCTTGCTTGTCTCCTTTCTCTACGTACGTACGTAGTATATTCATACTCTCCTGCCAGTAAGTTTCATATATCCAACCTACGTACGTATGCTCCTACTCCACATGACCAGCTAGGAGCTAGCTGCCAGCTCATCCTTATTTTTGCGTACAATTGTGATAGGGAATTACTAATAGCTAAGGCACAAACAATTTGGATTATCCCTTGCACCAAATTCTAGCTAGCCGGCTTTCATTTTATGAAACAGGATTTTGATTACTTCAGAAAATAATAGTTATCTCATTAATTAGCGCAAAACCAGATGGAAACAATCACAAACCACTGATGAGGTACACTGGAAAGAAGCATCACTGTTGCGAGAAAACATCATTGAGGTTGCACGTTGGCCTCATCGTCAACATCACTTTTTTTTTTCCGAGTAAGCGACCTCGACTTCACTGCAAACGATCACTGATAAGCCCACAATGGAAAGGCCACAATAAGCCCACAGTGCAAACAATCACTTTTTTGAATTTTTTTGCTTGAATATGTGTTAAAGTTTTTTTAAATAAGGGTTGAAACAGTTTTTTTCATATGCTATCAATTGTTTTTATGGTTGCACAAACATTTTTTTTCAGATGCTATCAACATTTTATTATAGTTGCACCAACATTTTTTTAACACTTCACAAACATTTTTTCACACTGCTATCAACATTTTTTTATATAATTGCACCAACATCTTTTTGATATAGGAAGAGGATTTTTTTCAAATATAAGTTTTTTTAAAATATGGGTATTTAGCTTTTTTAAAACATAACAAAAATGAATAGAAAACAAAAATGAAATGGAGTGACCGAACGATTGAACGAAAGACAATCGAGCGAACAGCACCACTGGGCCAGCTCATTACCACGTCGTTTCAGGCGAGCAGACGGTTTTTTCTCATTAGAAGCGATACATAGCCACACCCAAGGTTGTCAGAATCGCGGTTTTGAATCGGATCGGAGCTCCGATGGTAAGATCGCAAATCATAGAATCTTCACTATCAGGACCGTAGAAACGTAGATTCTATGAACTAAAATCGTAGAATCATAGAGGTTAGTTTGGATCGTAAAGTCGTAGAATCGTATAACCGAATCGCGATTCTGACAACCTTGGCCACACCCCTTGAGAGCATGGTTAATAGTATAGCCAACTGCTGGCTAAGCCAGTGACATGTCATCTACAGCCCATTTTATAGTCAACATGTATAATAGTAGATGAAAAAAGTGTACTATTTTTTTATTATGTGGCCCACTTTTTATTCTCACAAAGTGCCTAGGAGCACGTGCTAGAGCTGGCTCTTCGTGAAGAGCCCGCCTACCTTCCCTCTCCTCTTCTCTTTCCTCCAACTAAGCAGAAATATACTAGTTTATTCTTTATAGCCGGCTGACTCAGTTTTATTGTACTTGCTTTGAGAGGAGAGGATCGGGCGACGTACAAAAAAAGAAAGCTAGGGACGCGGCGTATGAAAAAAGTGGACGGACAAACGACGGACGAAAAATTTGGGAGGAAGAAACATTCCTCCCTTTCCAAGTAAAAAAATAGTAATTAGTATTAGTAGGCATATGTACATATAGATTTTTCTTGAGTCTACATATAGTTATATAGAAAAAACAGGAAAAAAATCTGTTTTTTTTAGAATTGACTAAAAATCTGGTAAGGTGCAATTTCACCGCGTGCGTTGTTAGCACTCTTATTAGGTAGTACATGGTCAACATTGCCGAACAAATGGTGCATGGTCAACATTGCCTGAAAGAGAAAAGTAGATGGTCAACATAGAGCAGCGAAGACCTAGCCATAAAAAGAGAGTAGTAGGGTTGAGGATTCCAGACAGTGGGGGGCTGCCCACCAGGTCCTTGTTTCCAGTTCCAGTCAAAAGTTTGCCCGGAAACCACACGTCGTGGAGATTAGAACTACTGTGCGCACGCGGAGAGCGATTAAGTCCTACGCATTATGCATGTGTCTATAAAATGGAAGCAGCAGCTTAGCTCTATGGGTGGAGCGAAGAAGAAGATCGATCGGGAGCAGCATGTACGCGATGAGAGTGCTGGTGCTGGCTCTAGTTCTCGTAGCTGCGGTGCTCCTCGCCATGGGCGCCGGCACCGTGGAAGGCCGGAGGATGCTCGGGGGGCGGGTGCCCGCGGTGCCGGGCTCGCCGAACCCACATCCCTCCGACCATACTCATGGCTAAATCATTTCGTAGCTCGCCAGTCCTCGCTCGAGAAGTGGAAGGAAATCATATGCTTTCACTCTGATACATAGCTTCACATGCTACGGATTGAGCATTGCGAACTGAAGGTTATACTTTACTGTTTCACTAAATAATTCTGTATCGTACGACTATTGTTGGTGTATCAGAATTTTATGTAGGATGATGCAGTGATGCAATTTGTGGCTTAATTGGACATGTTTTTTTCCCCTTCTTCTTCGAATGGTCGCATTGCCCACCTGGATTTTCATTTCACTAATTGCCCGTGAGTTGCAAGGGGCATATATGTATAATTCTAGTGGTTCAATACCAATCGTCTCTAACATATAATACCTTCTCGTGAATGATTGATTTCTTCCCATGATAATAATAGTGATAGGAAGAAATGATGATTGGCTGTGATGGATTGATTCCTTCCCATGAGTTTACTGCGTTACCAAATAATTACCTATCATGCACGATTGATTCCTTCACGTGAACTTACCATGTTACCAAATATTTATTGCTGAAGAACATATTGACTATGTCCCCAAGTTTCAAACATAAGAACAGACTGATTATCAACTGTGAATTATTTCAATACTAAATATTGATCTGATTTGATCGGCTAGATAAAAACCATTACCAAAGAAAATTGGATTGGATGAAAAACCGGTACAAGGCTGGAGGGGTAACATACAAAGGGAAGGCAGAGGTAAATGGGCGGAAGAAAATTGATGTAAGTTGAAACCTTACATCATTTTGAGGTTAGTAGAGAAAGGGGCCAAGTCCCTCAAGCGGAATTCGTCAATACAATGTAAAGCATTTCATGTCAAAGAAAAATGATTTATTCGACCGATGAAGCCACCACAAACGGTTTGCTATATATGAAAACACTACCTTCTATTGAAAAAAAAACCGACACTCATATAATGCGAGAAATAGGACATTAAGCCCGGGGTTTATTTCTGGAGGGACTTGACATTACATTGGAAAATAATTCTGTGAGACCGGATCTTTCTTTCCATCCAATTAGATGCTATCAAGGATATGTCATGTGTCCTCTTGAGTCTCAAATCACCCTTCTCCCCTAATTTGTTATCCTATCCTAATCATGTATACCTAAGAGGATGATCCCCACTACTTCTACTAGCTAAATATTCGCGTGTTGCCGTGGATTAACAAAAACAAATACGCATACACACTAACGTGGAAGGTGAGTGGCAACCTGAATATATCCCTAGCCCACACACCATTCATCACTAGAAGGATACTTATCGTTCTTCTCTTCCTTATCGTCCCCTAAATCTTCTACCCTTAGCCTCTTCGTCTTCTTCCTCGTTCCTCACCAGCGTTATTTCTCGTTCCTACTTACTTCCTAGAATACTTTTTTTCTTTCTTTTTCGTCTTTATTTTCTGGAACACTCTTCCCTTTTCCAATGACATGGACCACTTGGCTGCTTTAGTTATTCTTCCTTCTTATTTCTTGGAACACTCTTCCCTTCTACAACATCATGAACCATCTAGCCAGTGTAGTGTCGTGTTGATATGTTTCCTTCCCCAAGTGCTCCACTTGCTACTCACCCTCGTCATCCTTCTCAGACAATTGCTACCCTTCCTCCTCTTCCGCAGACTTCAACAATTTGTCAGGAAATATGCAGAAGAAATTGGAGACATCGAGCCGGAAGGCATCATGCAGGGCCGAGCTATTCAGATTTTTGTAAATATTGTAGTAATTTAGCATGTGATGGCACGTCCATCATTTGTATATTATTACCCCTTTGCCCCATTATAAAAAATGAAACTAAATTTCCATTTCCTCTAACTATCATTGAAACTTTCATCCCTCATAAATTGAAGTGGTGGCACATGGGGCAACACTGTTTGACAAATACGCCTTAGGAAACAAATGTTGTTTTTTTGCGGAGGATGAGGGTTACTGTAGTCGGTGATGGCCCATGGCGTTCACATGCGTCCCTAGGGAAAATATGGCATGATATTGCTTCAATAGTATATTTTACCCTTTTTCCATTGTGAACGCCCTAAAAAGCTAAAAGCATGTGATTGCATGTCCCTGGTCCAAGCTATTCAGATTTTTGTAAATATTGTAGTAATTTAGCATGTGATTGCACATCCATCACTTGTATATTATTACCCCTTTTCCCCAATGATAACAAATGAAACTAAATTTACATGTGTTCAAATGGAAATTTTGCCATGGTTGTTAGCAAACAACAAAATAGACAAATTTCCATATATCCGGTACAATTGCCACTATCTATATAATATATTTTTCTGTTTTTGCCATGTGACCTTGCGACCTTTAAAAAAAATTAAGTGTAGTTTTTGCCATGATGTATATATATACTTGCCATGGAGGTATATGGAAATTTATAGAAAAAGAGTTGCACAATCATGGAAAATTTTAGATAGCAATAGTTTTAAAAGTTGCCACGCGGCCCCTTATTACAAGATTTACACCATTTGTCACATGATTACTATATATTTTTTCTTAATTTGCTATGCCAAATGGACCATATTTTACAAATTTTCCATGTCAATGTACAATGTTCTTTCTGATTTTTCCAGCCTCCAGTGAGGGAGGGGTGATTTCGGCGGCACGCCTTAGGCTTGCACTAGTGCTTGTAATTGTAACTAGGTGGTCCACATAGCTGGTTGTATATTTTATTACCTCTGGTGTTCTTCGGACATTCGGCTTTCTCTAGTGCTTGAAGATTAATTTTTGCTATGATTTTTTTATAAATGTGCCATGGCACAAATGTTTCTACATTTGCCATGAATTAGAAATCTTATTTCATTGACCATGACAAATTGCATTGATAGACCATGGCAAATTTATTTTCGAAGACATGGAAAATTTATTTCATAACCATGGCAATTTGGTTATTCCCTGGACCATAGCAAATTTTAGTTCAATTGAAAAAATATTTTTCAGAGCCATGACAATTTAGTTTATTCCTAGACCATGACAATTTTTTTATTTTCTAGACCATGTCAACTTTATTTTCAAAGACATTGAAAAATTTATTTTCATAGCCATGGCAAATTTATTTCAGAAGCATGGCAAATCAGTCTTCCTTGGACAAATGACAAATTTATTTTTCAGAACTATGGCAATTTATTTTTCCATAACACCTTTCTGCCCATGTTTTGCAACGTATTTATCTTTACCACGACTTGTTTTGGTACATTACATAGCAATTTTATTATTTTCTACTATGAAAAAATATTATTTTCGTTGCATGTGATTTATATGTTATGACAAAATAATATAGCATGTCATTTTTATTATAAGATCTTTCCAAATTTAACATACATTTTTTTTGTTATTTAATGCGCAAGTTGGCCATGTAGAGATTTTATATGTCATGGAGAATTAATTTTTAGGGCTATGGATATTTATTTATTTGGACAATGGGAAATTTTCATCTATGCACATCAAAATACACACATTATATGTATTATTTTGAATCGCTAGCAATGCAAAGATGGCAATATATGTTTTTAGTTAATTAAGTCTAATATTCACATTACCCTCTTTTAGTTTATAGGTCCTGCGTTTCTATATGGTGCTGAAGTTGGGCCTTTTCTTGGCCCAATATCATTGACACGGGGGTTTTTAATCTCTATCCCTATATATCTACTATCTAAAAGAAATGTAGGGTTCCGTTTCCCCTCTTACGTCGTCGTGCGATGCCCAGCCTTCGTCAGCCTCCTTCGTTTGCCTCTCCCACCGATTTTCCCCACCCCTCTCATGTTTCCGGTTTATTTTCTACCCGTTTAGACATAATTAAATCAGTACCCACACGGCCATGCACACATCTGAACTCTCGGTCTCTCTCCCTCCGCTCAATCATGGCCGAAGCCACCGCCCGTGGCTCCCATTCCGGTCAACGCAGGCCATCTTCCGCGCCGCTATCCACTGGTGTGACCCAGCCATGGTCTCCACGCAGAATCTCATTGCCCTTCTGCTCTTGCACGCACCCCCACAGCTAACCCTAGCTGCCGGCTCAGGCTTTGCCATCTCCTTGGTGTCGTACTCCTCGATGCCAACCTCGCGTACGGGATGACAACCACCATGCGCAGGCTGCACACTTCCGGTCGTCCTCATACTCAGCACCATCTTCATCATCCAACATGAACCCGCTCGTTCTTTCAGTCGTTCTTCCTCATCGATGCACATCCAGGACGACCTGAAGCCCGCATCCGACAGCGGAGGACGAGGAGAAGGCCACAGGGGTTGCGGCTGAGAAGAAGAATCACCACAACGTTGAGACGGGGCGCTGCTCCATGGCCACGGTGGCAACCAAGTCCTAAACAGCAGCGCTCAAGATCGGCTAGAGAGATTTGAGGATTATTCAACATGCAGTCTGTCTGGTATTTCTTGCTCAAATTCCATTCCTTTTTCATCTGCTAGAGAGATTTGGAGCTTACCCAACATGCAACAAGGATGGGACAAATTGGTTTCTCTTCTATTCTCTTTGGCTATGATCGGGATTTCCATTCTTTGTGTATGCACATATGCATTACTGCTGCTACATTGTTACTCAATAGACAAACTAACTAACTAGAGAATGGGAGCTGATGCGATCATTCCTATATGTAATTGTGATTGTAAAGAGAGACATATACCCTATATAACTACTTCCTGCTACTACTAAGGAGCGTACTACTTCCTATATGTTTTGACTTTGAACGTAAGAAGAAAGAAAACAGCTTGCACAATTCACAATAGCATGTCTGATTGTTTTACATTCAGCTGCAATCTTACAGAACTAGAGAAGTTCACAAAATAGCAAGTTTGGCTCTTTTACATTGATGAACAAAAATGCCAGGAACAGAAGAAGTTCACCAAAATATGTGATGAAGTTCCGGTCCAAACAGGTACAGCTTTCTCCTTTGTAGAATCAACAAGTTTCATACATGTCTCCAACCAAGTTCTGGAGACCATTATAATCATATGCGCTGAAGATATATTCCAATCGTGAAGCTTTGTTTTGCATTATACTCTTTTTTTGACCTCTGTAAAACATCTATATGCCTTTTAATTGTACAAAGCAGTATACTGAGCAGATGGGAGCCAATGTGTTCTGTGTGGTGGATATGGGCTAAATTATGCTCCTAACCTAGCAAAAGCTAAGTTAGAGGAGTCGGCTGCCCCTACAACATCGTGTTACATTTGTTCGTAAGTCCTGAATTAGCTCTTAGTCACTTTGAAAATTATTAGTAGTACCATTCTTTTCTCCCACCCGATTCTTATTGTTTTGTGAAGTGGGGATTGCAGATTCCATTGTACTACTATGTCTATCCATCAATGTATCATGTTGCAATTAAAGAATTCTGTCCCAAACGCATTGTTCTGATATAGATGAAATGAAATGGAGTGCATTGAACATTTAGATCGACAGAAAATATAGGGCATTTCATTCGGCATGAAAACAAGTTAACAACAAGTTGAGGATTCTTCTTGTTCAAAAATGAAAATAAACATGGAGTGCAAGCGGCGGTTCTGCTCCCCTTTGAGGGTGTTGGATTGAGGCAAGTGTAAATTCGAGATCTGACGACGGTTTCGTGCATGGACATACTAAATATTAATGTGAAAATGACAATATTAGTATTAGTTACTTTAACCCACCCTACCATATTGCAAACATGAAAAATTTCTGTCTTCCGTTGCAACGCACGGGCACTTACCTAGTTACTTAAAAAGAATGAGGTCCCATGTTTCACTTTTCTTCCCACCATCCCTTCGTCCAACCTTCACCATATGATAATCAATCACCTTAGTTACTTACCTTCTGAACCAATTTCTCTTTAATTTAGTTACCAAATTTTTCATCGAACTATAAGATAAATCATGGTCAGAATTTGATAAACATTTATGTACACAATCACATTAATATGGGTAGGTAAATCATGAGCTAACAACTAAAATATTAATACCCCATTGCAACGCATGAGCATTGACTTACCAAATGAACTTTGATAAGCATCTTAGTTATTCTACCTTTCATTGACTTACCAAATGAACTTATATTTCCGTATTTGTTTTGAGCATCATTCCTTTGATAAGTATATTAGTTATTCTACCTTTCACTGACTTACCAAATGAACTTATATTTCAGTATTTTTTAAGACAATAAGGTATTACAAAATAAAATTATGAACTATATTTAGGAAATTAAATCATGACAAGATTTAGTAATGTTTATTTGATATATGGGCACAATCACATTAATATGGGAAGTTAAATCATGGACTACATTACTACCGGAATATTTATAACCCGCGACAACTCACGGGCAATTATCTAGTGATATATAAATGGTGCAACATTGCTTTATGTTGAAAGAAGAGGTACTTTAAGAGGTAAAGAAAATTGGTTTCCGAAATGCATTGCCGATCAAGTTAGGAAAGTCCTTAAACTGCACACATATATTAGTATATAATTTATATGCATGGATATGAAAGGGTGGATACGATCCATGAGTCAAAAAACGTCTTAGGGCATGTACAATGGTGCTATTTTAGGAGTGCCACGTAGGATAAATGATGAGGTGGAGGAGAGAGAACTCATAAGAGAAGGCTTGTCTTCTCTTATTTAAGATAAGACAAGAGATGATCTCTTAGTACAATATGTCTCATCACATTTTTAGGAATTGCTAGTTATTGAAGATAAGGCTAAAAGATGTCCTATTGTAGATATTTTTCTTTGTCATCTTTAAATTACATGTAAAACTTAAGATAAGACTATCTTATCAACCATTGTACATGCTCTTACATTGTGAGATGGAGGGAGTAATTCTTTCCTTCCTCCCAAGGGCAATAGGATCTTAACGATGACTGTCCTTCCATATATCTTAACAATATACGCTATGGAAAGCATCCCCGACGTTCATTCCGTTTTGAGGTTTCCAATCGTCAGGTCGACATCCATTTGATTCATCGTCATTGATGGCTAGCGTCACGTCCCCGGCGACGGAATCCATTATGGAACTCTTTGTGATCCCCCCCCCCCCCCCCCCCCCCCCCCCCCCCCCCCCCCCCCCCCCCCCCCCCCCTCGGGCTCCACGCCAACCCTGATCCCGCGGTTATTCTTACGCGGCACCTGGGAAGTCAAGTTGGCTCCCATTGATTTCATAAAGGGCGTACCTAACAATGTCATTGTCTCGGTGTCTCCCCATGGCAGCTCGAGCTTCGCCTCATGCATCAATGTGTCGATAGAAATCCTAGACAACACCTAGGAGTGCGCCGTCTTACACGAGGAGCACGTAGTCGATGGCGACGTCTGGCTCGTGTCCGTGAAGCTCAATCAGAGAGATCTGGTGGTAACATCTTGTGTTCATAACGACAACATCCCCATGAGGTGCACTCTCACGTTCATCGACATGAAGAAGCAGAAGAGGCAAAAGAAGGCAGCAGCTATATCTAATCCAAGCGGTGGCACCAGTTTAGAGGAAGCTTATATCGAAATCTACTAGCTCTAAAGTGCAAATCCAACCTTTCCGAGGCATCATTGATGATGACCGATGAAAAGTCTGATGTGATACCCTACAGCTGCTCGTCGATGTCGATGATTCACCAGTCAATCACGATTTCTGGCTACTCAATTTATACAGATGCCAACCGCCTTGTTGCTGACTATGTCGAAGTTTCGCTTCCTCGGTGGCAGTTGGTGCATCATACTCTACCCCAATGGGTCTAAAGAAACGTCAGCCGACTCCATCTCCATCAAAGCAGTCAGACACTCAGCAAGCAACATCTCCATCGTACACTCAGATTCAGGGATCAACATGGCCATCGAAATCTTGGACAAGAGCAATAAGCACGCTCTCTTCTACAAGAAGCAGATGCTAGGCGGCCACAACTTCGTGTTCAACCCCGTTAATCGTCAAGAAGATAGAGCTAAAGGCGGCGTTGTGCCTAAATGAAGATAGCCTCACCATCACATGCACCCTAACGTTTCTTCTCGACAGGAAGCAGCAGCAAGAAGAGAAGGGGAAGATAACAACAATGGTAGGAGATGGCCTATGTCCCTGGAACAATGGCACCACCGACGACTAGAATCAGATTCAGTCCGCACTCTATGTATTGTTCAGAAACCTTTAAACTTCTAAGGCAAATCTCCTAGTAGTACTCATTGTGTGAAACACATTTTTTCTTAAAAAAAAGATTTACGCCGTGTCGATTCTTTCACATTTATAGAATTCAAGTTCAGTTGAGTTACAAATATATACCTAGCCCTTGATTTACAAAAAAATCCCAATATTCAACGTATCGTATGGCTATGTTTGTTCGTATGCGAGAAGCGAGTTCAGTTTGTGCCAGGGGTCAGGCATCTTGCGGCAGTTCGACCGCTGGCCATGTACTGCCGCTGCAGACAGCGGCTCGGTGACTGGATCTAACACGTGGATATGGATTATGAAGCTCTTACACACAATTTCATTAGAAAAATGAACACAGTTTTGTAGAGAGCTTTAGATTGCCTTTTTCCTGATAAACATTGTATATTCAGGATGGGAATGGGCCGGGTCGCTTTCCCAACCCAAATATTCGAGGCTAGTGAGTCATGTGGGTTGGTCTTCCGATCAAGATTCTTTTGGCAAGGAGATAGCGAGACAAAGAAATATCGGCTGGCTAAATGGAGTGTGGTTTGCCGTTCCAAGGACCAAGGTGGGTTAGGCATTCATGACCTTGAGGTTAAGAATAGGGCTCTCCTTGGCAAATGGTTGTTTAAGTGTTGACCGAAGATGGTGTATGGCAAACCCTCCTTAGGAGAAAACATGTGGGTTCAAAGGCGATATCCCAGGTATACTGGAAGCCTGGGGACTCTCATTTTTGGGAGGGATTAATGGCAACGAAGAAATATTTCTTCCGCCATGGGTCCTTCTCAATTAAGAATGGCTCGGAAATTAGATTCTGGGAGGATAAATGGTTAGGTAATGCTACTTTTCGGGAACAATATTCAGCTCTATACAATATTGTACGTCACAAGGGTGATACTATTGCCAAGGTTTTGGAATCATTTCCGCCAAATGTGACGTTCAGAAGGAATTTAATTGGACCTAGACTCCAATCGTGGAACATACTACTTCAACGATTAACCACGGTATAGTTGTCACGGGGGTCCAATTTATTTTGTTGGAATCTATATGGGAATGGGCAATTCTTAGTGGAGTCTATGTATAGAGTTTTGATCCAGTCTGACGTGCCAGTTGATAATGATAAGAAGATCTGAAAGATGAAGATAACCTTATTAAGAGGAATTGGCATGGAAGTGCGCAATGTGTATTTTGTCCGCATGATGAGACAATAAAACATTTGTTTTTCCAATGTAAATTGGCTCGTTCTATATGGTCAATTATTCAAATAGCTTCTGGTTTGTATCCTCCTTGTAGTGTTGCTAATATATTTGGCAACTGGTTACATGGAATTGATCACAAGTTCAGAGTTCTACTTAGGGTGGGAGCGTTTGTCGTGATTTGGTCGCTTTGGCTATGTAGAAATGATAATTTTTTTAACGATAACAGTACTTCGCTTATGCAGATTATCTACAGATGTACTGGGACGCTTCGTTTATGGCCCTCTCTATAACGAGTGGAGAATCGAGACCTATTTACGGAGGTGTGTACACGATTGGAGGTTACGGCAAGGGATACTTTTACCCAACATG
Organism: Triticum urartu; assembly: GCF_003073215.2. NCBI lineage: Eukaryota > Viridiplantae > Streptophyta > Magnoliopsida > Poales > Poaceae > Triticum > Triticum urartu. The sequence continues at coordinate 738,766,554 of NC_053023.1, forward strand.
GGTGGCAGCACGATCTTAGGATTAGGCCACCAATGATTTAGGCGCTATACAAATATACATTTTCTTTGTATTTCGCCTTCCAATTTTATTTTCGCTTGTCGTGAGGACTTTGTTGAGTGTGTGCATCTTATTTATGCAGAGGCTGGGTGTAATACTTAAATCTTTTAAGTAATAAAGCACCCTTTTTCGAAAAAATGTGGGTTGGTCTCAAATGAGACTTGGGTCAACAGAAGCAACACGTCAACCGGGTCAGCCCACCTTATTGTCTTATATCTGACGGCAGCTGCAATCTTTGCCGCGCCGGCGTTGTTGTAGGACCCGATTTTGTGACGTGGTTTGTCATATAATTTTTGATGAATGTTCGTGTATATGAACATCAAAGTTGTCTTGATATATTTCGGCAAGATGCACACGTACAAAACCATAAGCAGACGGCTTGATTTTTCACGTATTAGAACTCTCATTAATTCTTACACTAGTTCGATTTCATTAAACCGCTTCTAATTTTAACATCTCATTTGTCCACAAGGCAATGTAAAGCAAGAATTTGGATCGATCCGAAATAGCCATCGGGTCAACGAGGCCGTTGAGTATTCATTATATGGATCGACCCGTGGCCTTTCAAATTGGCCTTAGGGCCACAGGGGCCGGGTCCAAGGCCAGGTCCGGGACATTCTGAATTAATATCAAGTCGATATCAATTATACCTATGCTCATATGTAAGGTGGAGGTGATTCTTTTTTTTTTGATAAAAGGTGCAAGGAGGGCTAGGATAAAATTAATAAAGCCAAAAAAAGGCTAGAATCTTGCATAAGCTTAGAGCATATACAGCCGGACTCTCTAGACGTTTGGACGGACGACCCAATCACTCACAGGTCAAAAAAACCCTGACCTAGACGGTTCCTTCGTACGAGGCCCAAACCCCCGGGCTGACCGACATCCTTCATATACAACTCAAATCTGGGGCGGATTTGGGGAGACACGGGGGTGTACGCCATATTGGATCTAGTCCACGCACGCCAACCCCGACACCATATTTATTTGTCCCCATCCGCTCCCCAAACCAAACCCTAGCCACTCCACTCCACTCTGCTCCATCTCCAAGCTCTCATCCCGCGATTTTCGGTCCTTTTCGGCCTGGCGGGCATCGTATTCGAGTCCTCCATCACCCGATCCGTAGACTAGGAGCTCATCTCATGCAGGCATGAGGAGGAGACGGCCTCCCACATTGCGCTCCGCCGCGCCCACGAGGAGAACGCCCAACAATGGCCGGACTCGATCCAGCGGGAATCCATAGCGTCCGCCCAAATGGCGCTTGGATCTGACTCGAGGTGTGTTGCCACTGCCTCGCCGGAGGTGATGTGGTCTGTCCAGCATCCAAATGCCGTGCTGGAGGCGCAACCATCTCATTGACGCGCTGACTCGAAGGTAAATGCCTTCCATGGCCCGTCCACTGATGCTATGGCGCGGTATGCCCGCCATGCAAGGCAGAGGGCACGAGAGGCCGCGAAATACGCTGGCGAGGCGGAGTCACACGCCGTGGCGCCACTACGGTGACCGGCAACCCCTGGCGCCGTAACCGTGTCATGGTGGATGTGCCGGTCTCCGACCACGACAGATCCATCGCCGACCTCACATCGACCGACGATGTGTAGACCACAGCCTCCAACGAGGAAAAGTGTAGGGCATGGAGATGGCGGCACCTCAAGTCTCATTAGCCGGTCCATGGCCCATGTCATACTCTACCTCGTCAGTGACCGCACCTTCACTCCGAGGGGCTTGGCCGGCTGCTGGACATGGGCACACCTGTGGCACTGTCGTAGATTAGATTAGGTTTTACATTGCATGTAATTGTATGGATTTAAGAATTCATAATTGAGGTATCCAGTTATGGAAACTAAAAATTGAAGTGTGTCCGGTTACTATTCACGGACGCGCTCGGACGCGTCAGCAGGCGTTTGAGTGGGCAGATTTGTTGTATCCGGCTGTGGATACTTTGACAAGAACCAGTAGGTGGCTAGAAGAGAGACATCAAGTATCTACGCTCCTGTTCATGCCAGGGACTTCTTTGATCTCTGAGAATCATCGTTTTTGCCTCATCGAAATCAGTCCTCTTTCCAAGATGGGCCCACTGCTGCAAAAGAAGGAACCATTTGAAGGAAGGAGATGTTGATCTGGTTATCTCTGAACACATCTTAACTAGGATGTTGGGGTCAGACGCCATGATAAACAGGTTACGGAAGGAAGTGTATAGAGGAGTGTCCAACAACCACTTCGCTAGCCCATTCCAAAAGAAAATTTTCGTTTCGTTTTCGAAGCCCATTCCATAGTTGCGACGCATCGCCCATGGCAGCAAAGAAAGAGGAGGTTGGGAAGTATTTGGCCTTGACAGCGCGCTTGGTAAATTATGGGATGGAGAATGGGAATTTAGATGAGAGAGTTACAACGAGATTAGACATGGGAAGTGTAATTTTAGAACGCTCATAACTGGCGAACGTTTGGCCGGAATGGTGGCACACGCGAATGTTTCATGTGGCATTTCAGTTTTGACGGGGTGACAGGTTCTTCATATCGACATGGCAGTTTCATCAGAGAAGGCATATTTTGTTTAAAACAGCCGTAGTTTGATTTTTGTTCACAACTAAAACTACCATCAAATGTCGTTCGCTTGCCACCCCTTTGCCAGCGAACATTGGCTGGTTAACATCACCGTAATTTTATTCGCAACCCCTTGTTTGGTATCTGATGAGTATGACATGTGGAAATTTGAGAGGGGTGTTTATTCCCTTGTTTTGTTAGTAGGAATTCATGCGGAAATAGCTGAGAGATAACAACATAAGTTATGGTGAAGTAACGAGATATTCCCTGTAAGCGTGTTTCCTCTTAATTCCCACTAGTAAAACTAGTAGAACACTCATACGTTGCAACGGGCTACATTAGCGACTTCTCTTTTATTATTAAATCACTCTTCTTTTCTTCTTTTCTCCCCTCTCCCAACTATTTTTTTTTCTTGAAATGATATGTGAATGGATAAATTTACAACCATACTAAAATATCAAAAGCTAAAGACATATTTATTAAAGAACATCTCTACAACACATTCGCCATAAAAGTTATGGTGTCTGATAGATTGAGATCAAACATGATGGTGACTTACCACCAAATCCCATTTATATTTCAATATGTGGTTGCCCTACCAATGTGTACCTCCAAGATATCTCTCCCCATTCCTTCCGCACTATCTCTTAATCTCAAGTGTTGCCTTCTCAAGAAGGCTCCAATGCTCTATTAGCCATCTCGTGAGTTAGTCGTCATTGTTTCTGTTGGTTGCGGCGGCAATGATGAGAAGGAGGAACACCACAAGAGGTTGTTGATATTTTTGATCTCTTCATTGTGGTCTCTGTCGCCTCTCAATGGGGTGTCGTTCATCAACACCACCGCTATAGAAAATAAAAAGATAGAAACTTTGTGTGTTGGGTGGGCTTGAATTTGAAATTATAGCCTTATAGGAGGAAAACTTATACAAAATGTACTACAAAAAAATACCATCCTCTCTCTCTCTCTCTCACTCTGCATCGCTTCCTCTCTCTCTCTCTCCCCTGCAATAACAGCAAATAGTAGCACTCTCTCTCTCTCTCTCTCTCTCTCTCTTCCTCTCTCCATCCCTCCCTCTCTCCCCCCTGCAATAACAACAAATAGTAGCAGCAACAACAATGTCTCTAGGGCAAATCATGATGATTGCATACAAAAACTTGTTAAGCAAGTTCTTACTAAATATGCGCTTAAAATAAGATGAAAGGTAAATCATGATGATTGCGTACAAAAACTTGATAAATAAGTTCTTAGTAAATATGTGCTTAAAATAAGATGGCAAGTAAAGCATGGTGTTTCGTGTACAATAATTTGCTAAGATTTTAGCGCACCAACATAATAATAGACATGCAGTCACGGGTTAATCTTTTACAATGCCTATACTCCTGTTGCAACACATGGGCAATTATCTAGTTAGCACCAAAGAGTTTGATGTGAAGTGGGCCGCGTTGGGGTGGTTTCCCATCAAACGAACTATTCGCTCATTCCCTGCTCCCATTCGTTCGATCTGGGGAGTCCCCGCCCAGGTGCATATTAGGGCCCTCTATTCATTTCAACATGCAACTATGCATGAAAAAAGGGCCACCTAAGAGCATCTCAAATTGATGAGGTAAAATAGGTGGCTGCTACGAATTAGCCGGATGATTTCCGTATGAAATCATCCTCCTAGCCAACCATCCGATTGGCGCTAGTGATGTTCGATCCCAGGATTCCTGGAGCCCATCTTCGATCCACAGCGCGTCCCCCTCTGCAGCGAAGGTGCATTAGCCCGCCGTCAGTCCATACCCATGCCTCCTCTAAAACACAACGATGGTCCAGTGAAAGCAACGGATGGCATGTGCGCCGGCGACCTCGCAGCCCTCGAGCAGCCGGAGATGCTGCATCTCATGACCTTGTTAAGAAAATGTGGGCGCATCAACCTCGTGGTAACACACCCATTCAACGATGGAACAATCGAATTAGCGCCTTGCGCCGATTCCTTCGTGGATGGGCCAAGCATACTGCTGCATTTACAAAAAAGAAAAACTGTGACTATCTACCTCAATCGATTCCCTTGATAAAATAGCGGAGGTCAGGCCTCTGTCTGCTGTTGAGATTGAGCAAAAAGCAGTCTAAATGAGCAGATTGCCCGCCTATTACGCGAGGAAGAGATTAAATGGTACCAACGTTGCAAGGCGGATTCGCTTGTGCAAGGTGATGATAATACGAAATACTTTCAAATGCTTGCTAATGGCAGACATAGAAAGAAACGCATATTCGCCCTTGACCAGGAGGAAGGCCGAATTGAGGGGGACACACCACTTAGAACTTTCATTACTAAGTATTACGAGGAGCTTTTTGGACCTTTAGCTGAGACAAATTTTCAGTTGGATGAATCTGTTACTCATGACATCCCTCAAGTTATAGAAGTGGAAAATGAATTCCTAACCTCCCCGTTCATTCGAACCGCGGTGTTTCAAATGGAACACAACAAAGCTCCGGGTCCGGATGGCTTTCCCGCAGAGTTCTACCAATGTTTTTGGGACGTGATTAAGGCAGACTTGGTTCCGTTGTTTAACCAACTGCATACTGAAGACCTTGATATTTCTCGTTTAAACTTTGGGGAAACTATCCTATCGCCCAAGATTAAGGAGGCTAATCATATTCAACAATATCGACCGATTTGCCTTCTGAATGTAAGTTATAAAATCTTTACGAAGGTCGCAACTAATCGGTTGAACAGGGTGGCTGACCATGTCGTAAAGCCCACTCAAACAACATTTATGCAAGGCCGCAACATATTAGATGGAGTGGTCGTCCTGCATGAAACTGTACATGAGCTTCACCGGAAAAAGTTGAATGGTGTCATTCTTAAAATAGATTTTGAAAAAGCCTATGATAAAGTTAAGTGGCCCTTTCTGTTGCAAACTTTGCGCATGAAAGGGTTTTCACCAAAATGGTGTCGTTGGGTAGAGAGCTTTGTTTCTAAAGGCAGTGTGGCCATAAAAGTTAATGATGACGTTGGCAACTATTTTCAGACAAGGAAGGGGCTTCGCCAAGGGGACCCTGCCTCTCCTATTTTGTTTAACATTGTGGCCGACATGCTAGCTACCCTTGTTGAGCGGGCTAAGCTGGACGGCCAAATCAGTGGTGTCATTCCACACTTGGTAGAAGATGGTCTATCTATTCTACAATATGCGGATGACACTATCCTTTTCTTGGATCACAATCTAGACAAGGCAAGAAATCTCAAGTTACTCTTATGTGCTTTTGAGGAACTTTTTGGTCTCAAAATAAATTTTCATAAGAGTGAACTCCTTTGCTTTGGCGATGCTGCAGAATCAGCACCTGAGTATGCTGGGATTTTTGGATGTCAGCTCGGGCAGTTTCTGATTCGATATCTGGGTATTCCCATACACTATCGGCGTTTAACAATCGCTGAGTGGAAGCATGTGGAAGAGAGACTTGAGAAATTTCTAGTCAGTTGGAAGGCCAAACTCTTGTCTTACGGGGGACATTTGATCTTGATCAATTCTGTCCTAAGCAACATGGTTCTATATATGTTGTCTTTCTTCCACCTATCGAAAGGGGTTCTTTAGCGACTAGACTATTTTAGATCCAGATTTTTTTGGCAGTGCGATAATGAATCCAAGAAATATCGACTGGCTAGGTGGAGCGTATTATGCAGACCTAAAAGTCAAGGGGGGCTGGGAATTCAAGATCTTGAGATAAAAAATTTTGCTCTTCTCAGCAAGTGAGTTTACAAACTACTCTCTGAGAATGGGGTATGGCAGGAAATCATTCGCAGCAAGTATGTGGGATCCAATGCCATTTCTCAAGTTCATTGGAAACCCGGGGATTCACATTTTTGGAGTGGCGTGATGAAGGCCAAGGAATTCTTTTTCCAATTTGGGACCTTCTCGGTTAGGGATGGTGCTCAGGTTCGATTCTGGGAAGACGCCTGGCTAGGGAACAACCCACTAATGGTGCAATATCCGAGCTTGTACAGGATTGTCAGACATAAATTTGTCACGATCAAACAAGTTTTAGGACAACAAAACCCTGATATTTCTTTCCGTAGAGACCTTCTTGGCCCTCGCCTGGCAGCATGGAATGAATTACTCACTCGTCTAGAGGACATTCAACTGTCAGGTGAGCCGGACGTCTTTCGATGGAACTTGCATCAGAATGGCAAATTTTCGGTCAAATCCATGTATGATGCAATGGTTCATTGTGATGTTCCAGTTGATAATAGGAAATTGTGAAAGCTCAAAATTCCTCTAAGAGTGAAGATTTTCCTCTGGTTTCTACATAGAGGTGTCATCCTAACTAGAGATAATCTGGCACGACGAAACTGGTATGGTTCGAAGACATGTGTCTTTTGCCAACATGACGAGACTATTAGACCCTTATTCTTTGAGTGAAAATTCGCTCGGGCAGTTTGGGCCATAGTTCAAGTAGCTTCTAATTTATACCCACCACGTAGTGCACGGAATATGTTCGACAACTGGTTGCGGGGTATTGATAAATAATTTTCTGCATATATTCTTGTGGGAGCGGCGGTCTTATACTGGGCACTATGGCTTACCAGGAATGATGTGATCTTTAATAACAAATGTGTCTCATCTCCTATGGAGGTTATTCATGTCTGTACACGATGGCTCCGTACTTGGTCTATCCTACAGAGGCCGGAGGACATGGACCTTTTTATGGTGGCGTCTACACGGCTGGAGCGTTCGGCCAGGGAGGTTTTCTACCCCCATGAATGGCAGTGTGATCTACGGATAGGATCTACCGCACCTTAGCCTCGACATGATTTTTTTGCTTCGCTTTGTACCAAACTATTTTTATTCTTAGGACACTCTCGACTTTCTGGCTGTGTGCATCTAGCTATGCAGAGGCCGGGCTTTCTTTCGATGCGATTGTATCACCTCGATATATCTATTCAATGAAATGTCCTTTATCGGAAAAAAGCTCCAAAAAGAGTCGCCGGAAACGCGCTGTATCACAGTGCCGAGACTCACCGGGGCCCTGCACCATGGTAGCACCGAGGGCTGCAAATAAAGCTTCAACGCAGCACCGACGACACCCAGGCGAAGCTCCACTGCAGCTCCATGGGAGCACCGTCGACGCCTGGTGAAACTCCATTGCAGCCCAACGACGCTCCATTGCAGCTCTGGTGCAGCTTCAATGCAGCCGCGACGAAGCTCCAACATCCCCGACGATGCTCTATTGCAGCCGCGACAAAGCTTCATTGCAACCGCGACAAAGCTCCAACACCCTGACGGTGCTCCATTGAAGCCGCGGCGGAACTCCGTTGACCCTCCATTGCAGCCCCGGCGATGACGGTTGATGCCGCGACGCAGCAGGCGCGGCCATGGCGAAAGCTGCGACGCAAAGCATGACAACGACGGCGGAAGCTGCCATATAGCGTAGGGATGCTGCGATGTAGCTCCGGTGGCGCTTCAATGCAGCCTCGGCGGCGCGAGGATGCATCAGGCAACGGTCGACGGGCGTCACCTCCTCTGCTTCGGTGCTCCTGCTTGCTTTTCCTCTGCAGCTTGATGAAGGACAGAAGGGAAGGGGAAAAGAATCGGGTGGAGGGTACACTTCATGGGAGAAGATAAGGTGGAATCGATTGGAGCGGTGGGCGGGGCCACAGCGACACGTGGTGCACAGGGAGAGCGGCTTACGAGAGAGAGTTTTCATCCAGCTTATTTTAAACATTTTCCGGTAAAATATGGTTGATGCTCAAAAAACAGTTTTTTTAGAGCATTTGGACCCAAAAAACTGCTCCAACAGATGATGTATTTGCATGCAGTGCTGCATTTTTTTGGCTACCCCATATATTGGCCCCAAGTGCTGCATATTTGCAACACTCTAACCGGCTGCCATAAAATACAAATGCAACTGCGCGCAGCCCAACCGCTAAGGGAAAACTTCCCGCCGCCCTGCTAACCGCCCAATCGACTTGCGGCGTCGGGCCCTGCTTTGCGTTGGCGCCGTCGCAAGGAGCATATCCGACCGACACCGACCATTCCCGCCGCCCGTCAGATATCCCCTTTTTCCCTTGTTCCTTGTCCCTCCATCGTCATGCGCTGATCTGCACTACGTGTTCCTGCCATGGCCACAGCAACCGCGCAACTCTGCGTGGCAGGACGGCCTCGCCGGACCTCCACCTACGCTTCTCCTTGTCCTATCTCCCCTAGCTGCACGCGCTCCTTCACCCGAGCCAAAACAGCTCTTCCGATGCAGGGCCTTTTGGCCATGGCCGTGGCCGTGCCTCAGCCTGGACGGCACGAGCGGGCTTTGCGGCCCGCTCGTGGCCCGTTTAGGACCGGCCCGTACGGTCCATGCCCGATAGGAAAATATGCCGGTCCGAGCCCAGCAAAACAGACCGAAAAAAGTTCGGTCCGATCCGGTCTTTAACCGGGCCGACCGATGGCGCAAGGCCCATAAACTGTGTAACAGATCGAGGCCCCGAGCCCCCGAGCCGAGCAACCCCCTCCCCCCTTGTTCCATTCGCCCTCCTCGCTCGATTCCTTCTGCAAACAGAGGCAGTGCCTCCTCCTCTGTTCTATCCCTAACCCTAACCCTAAGGCGACGACGCCGTTGCCCGCGGCTCAGCCTGACCCGCGGCCTCTCCCTTCACCGACGGCGCCATCTCATCCGAGTCCGAGCTAGAGGAGCACGTGTACATCGGGGAGGCAGCAAGGCCATCACGCCGTCGGTCTGTCCTTCCCTGGTTCCTCACCGAGCGCCACGAAGAGGAAGAGGTAATCTTTCTCTAACCTGTACCATTGGATGTGGACTTACGATTGAGGGAGGCTGTTGCAGATGGTACATGCGTAACATGCCTGGGAATTGTGCATGAGAGGATTGAGTTGTAGCACTGAAAGATGCATTCCCAGGATTTGGCATATAGGCACCAGGTGTTGCTTGACCTGATAAGTTGTGAGGAGATAATTAGTCAAGAGTTTCAGGAGATGTAGTGAAGGAGAAGGGGAATGACGTACTAGTAATCAATAGGCACCTTTTCCCCACTGTGCTTGTGAACCATCAACAGACTATGATAGCTTTTTTGGTTTACTATACTTTGGTAAGTGCTTGCAACCTTTAATTGCTTTTGGAACTTAACCTATGCCGAGCGGTATCAATAGCCCCTTACAACCTGATGCTGCTGCTATGTTTCAGATTTCGTAAGAAATCTGTTAATCTTTACTGGTCAATTGACTACTAATTTAAGGGCGATAGGTAGTTTATCCAGGTTTATGTGGTAATAGTTAGTTACAGCTCCAGTCCTTGCAATACATTTATGTCTTATTGAGTGATGTTAATGGATGAAGGGGATTATGTGCTGTTTTTTTGTAGATAATGGTCAGGAGATAATTATGTTTATTTGCACTAGTACTAGATGATTTTCTATGCTACAAAAAGAAGAAGATGAATTTTTTGCACTTGATTGATGTACTGACTGCAGATATTATGTGCTGTTTTTTGTAGATAATGGTGAAGGAGAAGGGGAATGAGAAGGGAAAGGGTGCTGGTAAGGAGAATGCGAAGGCGAAGGCAAAGGAGAAGAGCGTGAATTACCTAATTAGGCAAGATTCGGCGCTGCCTCCGCCGGTTCCGAGGAAGAAGAAGAAGCCTAAGGTGCAGATTAGGAAGGCGAAAGACTTTCCCAATGCCCCAGCGGGAGAGTTGATTTGTAGGTTAAAAAAACACCCTCCACCTCCTCCGCGTCTCCCCGACCGCACCGGTGCCGGCGTGCGTGCCGCGGAAGCCGCTGCCTCTGGCTCCGCAACCTGCTCCGAGTTGCCTCATGCACCTACTATTGTAAGTTTGCTTTACTTGATGCTTGATGTAGCCATATTTCCATATAACCATATAGGTGTTGTTTGCTTATTTGTGTGCTCATGTGTGTTAGGTGGTACAAGACGAGGAGGAGGAGGAGGAGGACGAGGAGAAGGACGATGAGGAATATGAGGAGCAGAATCTGTTTATAGTCCCACCACAAGCGAGTGCTGATATGTCGGATGATGATACATCAGAAGGGTATAAGGAATCATCTGATGAACTAGAAGGTGACACTATGTCCGAGGAATCACTTATGCATGTTGTTTCTGAAGGAAATATGCCCTAGAGGCAATAATAAAGTTATTATTTATTTCCTTATATCATGATAAATGTTTATTATTCATGCTAGAATTGTATTAACCGAAAACATAATACATGTGTGAATACATAGACAAACAGAGTGTCACTAGTATGCCTCTACTTGACTAGCTCATTAATCAAAGATGGTTATGTTTCCTAACCATGAACAAAAGAGTTGTTATTTGATTAATGGGATCACATCATTAGGTGAATGATCTGATTGACATGACCCATTCCATTAGCTTAGCACCCGATCGTTTAGTATGTTGCCATTGCTTTCTTCATGACTTATACATGTTCCTATGACTATGAGATTATGCAACTCCCGTTTGCCGGAGGAACACTTTGTATGCTACCAAACGTCACAACATAAATGGGTGATTATAAAGGGGTTCTACAGGTGTCTCCAAAGGTAGATGTTGGGTTGGCGTATTTCGAGATTAGGATTTGTCACTCCGATTGTCGGAGAGGTATCTCTGGGCCTTCTCGGTAATGCACATCACATAAGCCTTGCAAGCATTACAACTAATGAGTTAGTTGTGAGATGATGTATTACGGAACGAGTAAAGAGACTTGCCGGTAACGAGATTGAACTAGGTATTGGATACCGACGATCGAATCTCGGGCAAGTAACATACCGATGACAAAGGGAACAACGTATGTTGTTATGCGGTCTGACCGATAAAGATCTTCGTAGAATATGTAGGAGCCAATATGGGCATCCAGGTCCCGCTATTGGTTATTGACCGGAGATTTGTCTCAGTCATGTCTGCATTGTTCTCGAACCGTAGGGTCCGCACGCTTAACGTTACGATGACAGTTATTATGAGTTTATGCATTTTGATGTACCGAAGTTAGTTCGGAGTCCCGGATGTGATCACGGACATGAAGAGGAGTCTCGAAATGGTCGAGACATAAAGATTGATATATTGGACGACTATATTCGGACACCGGAAGAGTTCCGGGGAAGTTTCGGATAAAACCGGAGCACCGGGGGGTTACCGGAACCCCCCGGGGGGTTAATGGGCCTCATGGGCCTAATGTGGAGAAGAGGAAGGGGCTGCCAGGGCAGGCCGCGCGCCCCCTCTCCCCCTAGTCCGAATTGGACAAGGAGGGAGCGGCGGCGCCCCCCTTTCCTTCTCTCCCTCCACCTCTCCTAGTTGGACAAGGAACGGGAGGGGAGTCCTACTCCCGGTAGGAGTAGGACTCCTCCTGCGCGCCTCCTCTAGGCCGGCCGCACCCCCCCTTGGATCCTTTATATACGGAGGCAGGGGGCACCCTAGAACACACAAGTTGATCCACGTGATCGTTCCTTAGCCGTGTGCGGTGCCCCCTGCCACCATATTCCACCTCGATCATAGCGTTGCAGTGCTTAGGCGAAGCCCTGCGTCGGTAGAACATCATCATCGTCACCACGCCGTCGTGCTGACGGAACTCATCCCCGAAGCTTTGCTGGATCGGAGCCCGGGGAGCGTCATCGAGCTGTACGTGTGCTAAGAACTCGGAGGTGCCGGAGTAACGGTGCTTGGATCGGTCGGATCGGGAAGACGTACGACTACTTCCTCTATGTTGCGTCAACGCTTCCGTTGCGGTCTACGAGGGTACGTAGACAACACTCTCCCCTCTCGTTGCTATGCATCACCATGATCTTGCGTGTGCGTAGGAATTTTTTTGAAATTACTACGAAACCCAACAGTGGCATCCGAGCCTAGGTTTTATATGTTGATGTTATATGCACGAGTAGAACACAAGTGAGTTGTGGGCGATATAAGTCATACTGCTTACCAGCATGTCATACTTTGGTTCGGCGGTATTGTTGGACGAAGCGGCCCGGACCAACATTACGCGTACGCTTACGCGAGACCGGTTCTCCCGACGTGCTTTGCACAGAGGTGGCTTGCGGGTGACAGTTTCTCCAACTTTAGTTGAACCGAGTGTGGCTACGCCCGGTCCTTGCGAAGGTTAAAACAGCACCAACTTGACAAACTATCGTTGTGGTTTTGATGCGTAGGTGAGATTGGTTCTTGCTTAAGCCCGTAGCAGCCACGTAAAACTTGCAACAACAAAGTAGAGGACGTCTAACTTGTTTTTGCAGGGCATGTTGTGATGTGATATGGTCAAGACATGATGCTGAATTTGATTGTATGAGATGATCATGTTTTGTAACCGAGTTATCGGCAACTGGCAGGAGCCATATGGTTATCGCTTTATTGTATGCAATGCAATCGCGCTGTAATGCTTTACTTTATCACTAAGCGGTAGCGATAGTCGTGGAAGCATAAGATTGGCGAGACGACAATGATGCTACGATGGAGATCAAGGTGTCGCGCCGGTGACGATGGTGATCATGACGGTGCTTCGGAGATGGAGATCACAAGCACAAGATGATGATGGCCATATCATATCACTTATATTGATTGCATGTGATGTTTATCCTTTTATGCATCTTATCTTGCTTTGATTGACGGTAGCATTATAAGATGATCTCTCACTAAAATTATCAAGAAGTGTTCTCCCTGAGTATGCACCGTTGCGAAAGTTCTTCGTGCTGAGACACCACGTGATGATCGGGTGTGATAGGCTCTACGTTCAAATACAACGGGTGCAAAACAGTTGCACACGCGGAATACTCAGGTTATACTTGACGAGCCAAGCATATACAGATATGGCCTCGGAACACGGAGACCGAAAGGTCGAGCGTGAATCATATAGTAGATATGATCAACATAATGATGTTCACCAATGAAACTACTCCATCTCACGTGATGATCGGACATGGTTTAGTTGATTTGGATCACGTAATCACTTAGAGGATTAGAGGGATGTCTATCTAAGTGGGAGTTCTTTTAGTAAATTAATTGAACCTAAATTTATCATGAAACTTAGTACCTGATAGTATCTTGCTTATTTATGTTTGATTGTAGATAGATGGCTCATGCTGTTGTTCCGTTGAATTTTAATGCGTTCCTTGAGAAAGCAAAGTCGAAAGATGATGGTAGCAATTACACGGACTGGGTCCGTAACTTGAGGATTATCCTCATTGCTGCACAGAAGAATTACGTCCTGGAAGCACCGCTGGGTGCCAGGCCTGCTGCTGGAGCAACACCAGATGTTATGAACGTCTGGCAGAGCAAAGCTGATGACTACTCAATAGTTCAGTGTGCCATGCTTTACGGCTTAGAATCGGGACTTCAACGACGTTTTGAACGTCATGGAGCATATGAGATGTTCCAGGAGTTGAAGTTAATATTTCAAGCAAATGCCCGGATTGAGAGATATGAAGTCTCCAATAAGTTCTATAGCTGCAAGATGGAGGAGAATAGTTCTGTCAGTGAGCATATACTCAAAATGTCTGGGTATAATAATCACTTGATTCAATTGGGAGTTAATCTTCCAGACGATTGCGTCATTGACAGAATTCTCCAATCACTGCCACCAAGCTACAAGAGCTTCGTGATGAACTATAATATGCAAGGGATGAATAAGTCTATTCCCGAGCTCTTCGCAATGCTGAAAGCTGCGGAGGTAGAAATCAAGAAGGAGCATCAAGTGTTGATGGTCAACAAGACCACTAGTTTCAAGAAAAGGGGCAAAGGAAAGAAGAAGGGGAACTTCAAGAAGAACGGCAAGCAAGTTGCTGCTCAAGAGAAGAAACCCAAGTCTGGACCTAAGCCTGAAATTGAGTGCTTCTACTGCAAGCAGACTGGTCACTGGAAGCGGAACTGCCCCAAGTATTTGGCGGATAAGAAGGATGGCAAGGTGAACAAAGGTATATGTGATATACATGTTATTGATGTGTACCTTACTAGAGCTCGCAGTAGCACCTAGGTATTTGATACTGGTTCTGTTGCTAATATTTGCAACTCGAAACAGGGACTACAGATTAAGCGAACACTGGCGAAGGACGAGGTGACGATGCGTGTGGGAAACGGTTCCAAAGTCGATGTGATCGCGGTCGGCACGCTACCTCTACATCTACCTTCGGGATTAGTTTTAGACCTAAATAATTGTTATTTGGTGCCAGCGTTGAGCATGAACATTATATCTGGATCTTGTTTAATGCGAGACGGTTATTCATTTAAATCAGAGAATAATGGTTGTTCTATTTATATGAGTAATATCTTTTATGGTCATGCACCCTTGAAGAGTGGTCTATTCTTATTGAATCTCGATAGTAGTAATACACATATTCATAATGTTGAAGCCAAAAGATGCAGAGTTGATAATGAAAGTGCAACTTATTTGTGGCACTGTCGTTTAGGTCATATCGGTGTAAAGTGCATGAAGAAACTCCATACTGATGGACTTTTGGAACCACTTGATTATGAATCACTTGGTACTTGCGAACCGTGCCTCATGGGCAAGATGACTAAAACACCATTCTCCGGTACTATGGAGAGAGCAACAGATTTGTTGGAAATCATACATACCGATGTATGTGGTCCGATGAATATTGAGGCTCGTGGCGGATATCGTTATTTTCTCACCTTCACAGATGATTTAAGCAGATATGAGTATATCTACTTAATGAAACATAAGTCTGAAACATTTGAAAAGTTCAAAGAATTTCAGAGTGAAGTTGAAGATCATCGTAACAAGAAAATAAAGTTTCTACGATTTGATCGTGGAGGAGAATATTTGAGTTACAAGTTTGGTGTACATTTGAAAAACTGTGGAATAGTTTCGCAACTCACGCCACTCGGAACACCACAGCGTAATGGTGTGTCCGAATGTCGTAATCGTACTTTACTAGATATGGTGCGATCTATGATGTCTCTTACAGATTTACCGCTATCGTTTTGGGGTTATGCTTAAGAGACGGCCGCATTCACGTTAAATAGGGCACCATCAAAATCCGTTGAGACGACACCTTATGAACTATGGTTTGGCAAGAAACCAAAGTTGTCGTTTCTTAAAGTTTGGGGCTGCGATGCTTATGTGAAAAAGCTTCAACCTGATAAGCTCGAACCCAAATCGGAGAAATGTGTCTTCATAGGATACCCAAAGGAGACTGTTGGGTACACCTTCTATCACAGATCCGAAGGCAAGACATTCGTTGCTAAGAATGGATCCTTTCTAGAGAAGGAGTTTCTCTCGAAAGGAGTGGGAGGAAAGTAGAACTTGACGAGGTAACTGTACCTGCTCCCTTACTGGAAAGTAGTACATCACAGAAAACTGTTTCAGTGACACCTACACCAGTTAGTGAGGAAGCTAATGATAATGATCATGAAACTTTAGATCAAGATACTACTGAACCTCGTAGATCAACCAGAGTAAGATCCGCACCAGAGTGGTACGGTAATCCTGTTCTGGAAGTCATGCTACTAGATCATGATGAACCTACGAACTATGAAGAAGCGATAGTGAGCCCAGATTCCGCAAAGTGGCTTGAAGCCATAAATTCTGAGATGGGATCCATGTATGAGAACAAAGTATGGACTTTGGTTGACTTGCCCGATGATCGGCAAGCAATTGAGAATAAATGGATCTTCAAGAAAAAGACTGACGCTGATGGTAATGTTACTGTCTACAAAGCTCGACTTGTCGCGAAAGGTTTTCGACAAGTTCAAGGGGTTGACTACGATGAGACTTTCTCACCTGTAGCGATGCTTAAGTCTGTCCGAATCATGTTAGCGATTGCCGCATTTTATGATTATGAAATTTGGCAGATAGATGTCAAAACTGCATTCCTGAATGGATTTCTGGAAGAAGAGTTGTATATGATGCAACCGGAAGGTTTTGTCGATCCAAAGGGAGCTAACAAAGTGTGCAAGCTCCAGCGATCCATTTATGGACTGGTGCAAGCCTCTCGGAGTTGGAATAAACGCTTTGATAGTGTGATCAAAGCATTTGGTTTTATACAGACTTTCGGAGAAGCCTGTATTTACAAGAAAGTGAGTGGGAGCTCTGTAGCATTTCTGATATTATATGTGGATGACATATTACTAATTGGAAATGATATAGAATTTCTGGATAGCATAAAGGGATACTTGAATAAGAGTTTTTCAATGAAAGACCTCGGTGAAGCTGCTTACATATTAGGCATGAAGATCTATAGAGATAGATCAAGACGCTTAATTGGACTTTCACAAAGCACATACCTTGACAAAGTTTTGAAGAAGTTCAAAATGGATCAAGCAAAGAAAGGGTTCTTGCCTGTGTTACAAGGTGTGAAGTTGAGTAAGACTCAATGCCCGACCACTGCAGAAGATAGAGAGAAAATGAAAGATGTTCCCTATGCTTCAGCCATAGGCTCTATCATGTATGCAATGCTGTGTACCAGACCTGATGTGTGCCTTGCTATAAGTTTAGCAGGGAGGTACCAAAGTAATCCAGGAGTGGATCACTGGACAGCGGTCAAGAACATCCTGAAATACCTGAAAAGGACTAAGGATATGTTTCTTGTATATGGAGGTGACAAAGAGCTCACCGTAAAAGGTTACGTTGATGCAAGCTTTGACACTGATCCGGGCGATTCTAAATCGCAAACCGGATACGTGTTTACATTAAACGGTGGAGTTGTCAGTTGGTGCAGTTCTAAACAAAGCGTCGTAGCGGGATCTACATGTGAAGTGGAGTACATAGCTGCTTCGGAAGCAGTGAACGAAGGAGTCTGGATGAAGGAGTTCATATCCGATCTAGGTGTCATACCTAGTGCATCGGGTCCAATGAAAATCTTTTGTGACAATACTGGTGCAATTGCCTTGGCAAAGGAATCCAGATTTCACAAAAGGACCAAGCACATCAAGAGACGCTTCAACTCCATCCGGGATCTAGTCCAGGTGGGAGACATAGAGATTTGCAAGATACATACGGATCTGAATGTTGCAGACCCGTTGACTAAGCCTCTTCCACGAGCAAAACATGATCAGCACCAAGGCTCCATGGGTGTTAGAATCATTACAGTGTAATCTAGATTATTGACTCTAGTGCAAGTGGGAGACTGAAGGAAATATGCCCTAGAGGCAATAATAAAGTTATTATTTATTTCCTTATATCATGATAAATGTTTATTATTCATGCTAGAATTGTATTAACCGGAAACATAATACATGTGTGAATACATAGACAAACTTAGTGTCACTAGTATGCCTCTACTTGACTAGCTCGTTAATCAAAGATGGTTATGTTTCCTGACCATGAACAAAGTGTTGTTATTTGATTAACGAGGTCACATCATTAGTTGAATCATCCGATTGACATGACCCATTCCATTAGCTTAGCACCCGATCGTTTAGTATGTTGCTATT